>NC_079162.1:90368480-90671510 GCF_947563725.1 Argiope bruennichi
GAGCCACAGTCAAAGTATAAGTATGCCAAACTTTCACTTCATACCAACACGAGGAAGACACATTAAACCACATGTAGTTACTTCCACACCACACCAGTGGAAGGGCCTTTGACTCACGGTGCCAGATTTAGCATGCAGATGGAACACATACACAGCGGATCTTTAGTGGAATCGGATTTTAAACCTGAAACTCTCCGCTCCAAAGCAGAGGTATTGCCCCGAAATTAAAGCAGTCCTAATGGAACAGAGACGTTGTTGAGAGAGATCGTTATTTAGAGATATACGCAGATTACTGAGAGGGCATGCTGTGATTTTGAGCTATAGTCAGATTATAAGTATTCCAGACTTTCACGCCATACCAACACGAGGAAAACAGGTTAGTGTGCAGGTTACTTCTTTGGTGCAATGAGTTCTAGAAGTTGGGACCTTTCTGCCCAGACTTTAAATAAATAAAAAAAATACTTTAAATATTTCATGTTTTGTACAAAGAACTGGTGCTTTGAATTATCAAAAGTTGAAAGTTTTTAATTTGCCCAAGATAATTTTTTTTTCAAATTTTTCTTGATACCTCAGTTTTTAACACCTTTTGCAGTTACGAAAAAGACTGAAGTGAAAAGGCTTTACTGCCAGCATCATTACGAATTATGCTTTAGAATTCTTTAGATGCGTGTGAATGCACAGAAATTATTGTGAGGGCCTGGTTTTTACTATACGCAAGATTGAATAAATTATTCATTGTTCAGCGTCGTGTTGCAATTAATTTCGAAAATATGTTATATGTGCGCGACTTTGTTTCATTCCCATCTCTCCCTCACAGGACATCTGTTAATGATGAATTTATTAATTCATGTTCTCTGTGCTAGGTTCCTCCTTCTATGTTTTATATGATACGTTCCAAGCACGTAAGCACGTATAGAAGCACGTATATGTTCCTATTTCTTTTAAACTCACATGTGGATTCTTTATTGGATGATTTATGTTGATACATTATACAAAATGTACCTTGAAATGCTCATAAAAGTTGTTTTTGCAACTTTGTACTATTTTTGCATGTTCGATGGTTTGTAGGAAGACAAGTCCTAAGGAAACAGATTCCTAAATTAGATGTGAGAAGACATAAATGTAAATTAAAACTACATAATGATGATTTGTAAAAATGCTTCACAATTATCGATACAGAAGAAATATATAAATAATCATCGCATTAAGATAAGCAGTCATAATTTTAAATAAGCTCTGGCTTCTAAATACTAAAGACAAATCAAAAACATTGCGTATTTGGATTTAAAAAAATTCGGTAAAAATATTAGGCAAACAGTTCTTTATAAATTACTCTCAAAAGAAAAACAACAGGCTAATTTTTTGTATAGAAGATACTTAAAATGATAGCATTCCGAAAAACATAGTATTTGAGTTCAATCTGTTATATGCTTAAGTATGGGTTCCATGTTAAAGCTGTAACCACCTCTAGCAGTTATACATGCACGACAACGATATTCTGTTTCAAAATAACCTTTATTAACTAAATTGGCGGTTAAATCAAGACATTTCAAAGATCCTGGAGGGTTGCATCGGGCGGGTTAATCCAGAAGGGCGTCCCAAACGTGCTCAATTGATCTGCTTTATCCATACTCACAAGAACTTGCTCATGTAGGTAATTCTTCATCAAACGAGTTCTATCTCATCTAGCATTAGCCCTTGTAAAAAAAAGGAGTCAACCATTACACTTTTGTAAGGACGAATAACTAGATAAAAAATATTACCTCTGTAGATATAAGCATGAACGGTGCATCTTTGGACGATATACAGGTAAGTGTTGTCACTAAATTGTAAATCTGACCACACATATATGTTGAACTTACTAGATCGGAGTTATCCATGTTCTGCTTAAACATCCTGAAAAGTTGGCTGACCCTCGTCACGACAGAATGGAGGTAGAAATGATGTTGATTCCTAGGCCATCAGCAGTTACCGTACATCCCATTTGATAGATCTCATCATTGGAGTTGAAGTAACTCGACTCCACAACACTTATGTACCCACCAGAGAAGCGAAAACAAGCCAATGAATGAAAGCTTGTCATCACTCATATCTGAGGTGCCACCCCTAGAGGAAATATATTGGGTTTACGATTCTGTCTGTTTCATAAACATGGCTGGGATGATAGAGGGTGTACAATTACCTCCAGATATCATCATCAACATATAAAATTTGTCTTTTGTGGTTTTGCAAACATCAATCCGAATACAATACTCCAATGACTTTGAAGAGACTTTCACACAATTGATGTATTGTTATATGTGTCCTACTAAATTCTTTTTATTTTTGTGGCATAGTGTGAGAGGTGCATTCACTGGTTTAAGCCTCCTTCGTGATATCTTCTGTGCACAGTTCATCTGAATACTAGGCTTCCAATAACTGCAACAAAAGAAGATTTTAGGTAGATTGCTACTACGTTTCTCTGCCTCTTTGGAGTTCTTGAAAAAAGAGCAATTTTCATTACTTTTAACTGGAAGTCATATACGGCTGTATCTCCCAGAAGCTGCATATCTTTTTAGACATGGAACCCAAAGTATAAATTGTAGAAAGATATAAATCAAACCATCTTCCCTCATAGGGTTAATCTTGCCCTTCTATTTGTCCAACAACACGCCATCCTAATATTTCAGATAAATGATTCAGATCATGAAACTAGCGTGAATGCTGTACTCTCGACTTTCTCGCGAACTTAGACAATGTAGCACCATATTTTCTATTCTTCTTTTAAGAGTCTTTTGCTCCTAACGTATTGTGAAAGATAGAGAAAAAGGTGGCAAAGCCTGATAAGTCGAAGCACAATCTACAAGATGATTTTCTCCCACCATCCTCCAAATCTGATGCTGCATGACGCAATTTGTACTTCTCAGTTTAAAGAAGAAAACCGAATATGTATTTTAGGTATCTTATTTTCGATCAATTGAAATCAAAATTCGGTATATATCGACAATATGGGTTATAAGACCACATGGCAAATTTCATTTATCTAAGTCTTTATGAATATGAGTTATCTCTCTGAGATAGAAATGAATATGAAGAGCGATAGATGACCACTCCTTGGTCCAAAATTCGGTACAGGTATAAAATTTTCATAATAAAATTACGTACCAAATTTTTCCTAATTTCAAGTCTTTTAGTTGCACATACATAAGGACAGACAGGCCGACAGAATTTCTATAGATGGGTTTTCGTCAAAAATTTGAAAGATAACTATAAATTCGGTGTGAAGCCCACATCCAAATTTCATCCGTCTAGCCCAATGCGTATTTTAATAATATTTACAGAGAGACACATAATTTCAAAAATAGTATTTTTCAGACTCAAGAAGAGCTAAAAAATGGCGAATTACCAAAATCTGGAGAGGGAATTTTTCGACAATAATAATACTTTCTCTTAGTATTTTGTACATGAGAAAGTAAAAGTGGTTATCTCGAGATTTCACTAATTTCTACTTGCAGAAAATACAGACACTTTTAAAGCTTCTTTTTTTCTAGCCACCTGTCCATTGCCTTTAAGTGACAACAGCTACATTGATTTGTATTTTATATTCTGGCGCAGCGTGCTTTTTACGTTTGATAAATAATGTGAATGGCTTTTTTTTTGTACTTTTCTGATTTTCTTTAATTTTTGGAGACCAATGTATTACCATTAATCTCGATAATGCCCTTTAAAAATTCTAAATTAAAATTAATATAAAGAAATTTTTCAGCCTCCGTTTAATTTCAACATAGCATTCTAAAAAACTTCTTTTATTTCCATGAACCTGGAGGGGGCGACAGTGGCCGAAAAACAGAGAATTGGAGTCCCGATCGGAGACTGCTGGGTTGCATCCCGATTCCTCCAGATAGTTGCCATCTGGAGGAATCGGGACTCCATTTGGCTTGGCTTGGTGAATGTTAAATGTTTTAGAGTCAAACCCCCTCCCAGTAATGTGGAATGGAAGTTTGGGTGATATCAAGATACCGTCCTTTCTATAGAACGTTGATATAAAACTAATATCCTTCAAAAAATGCACAAAATATAATTCAAAACAGGATATTCAATAAAAAAAATTTCTATTTTTAAACATTTTTACACTTTGAATCTATTTTTTAGTATGGATTTCTAGTGCTTTCTTTAAAGATTGAAAAAAAAATCGTTTTCATGGAAAGGTAAAAGAGATACATTTTTCTGTCCAATAAAAATTCAATTGCAGAACATTTGCAGTTTAGAAAAAAAAATCTTAACCATTTAATTTATCACAGGCATTATCTGATCGTATTCAGTACCTTCTATTTTGAATGAAAGACTTAAAAAAATGAAAAAAAAAGGATAATAAGAGTAGAAAAAGATGAGGATCTTCCTTTGTCCTGCATAATAAAAGCTCCGAAACTAGTATATAATTAAATTGTTCGTTTGTGATAAAAATGAGAAACATTTCATAATTTAATTATTTATGATTGAATCTTTTAAATTGGTTCTCCATCCATTTTTTCGATATGTAATTTCTAACATTTTGTAGCCTATTTTGAAAACTAATTAAAGGGAGCAAACATTCTCATTCAATAATTTCAAGGTGATTAATGCGCATTTTGTAGATTAGCGTTCCTTTTATTTTTGTGCGAGAACATTCTTTTCTTTGCACTCTATAATTAGAGAACACGCTCAGTGAATGTAATTACTGTCTTCTGTTTACGATCAAGGTGGAATCTTTTTGATACTTTTTTAAATTATTATGAAGTGAAAAATGTAGAAACTTATTCTGCACGCAATGGTGGTAATTCCAAAAAAAAATCAATACCGTTATCCGCGATTCATGCGTGTTAAATCAATGCACCTAAAGAAGTTCGCACCTCTTATTTCACAATCCCTCCATTTTCAGAATGCTATCTATTTTAAGCGCTAAAAATAAGGAATTAATTAGAAGTTTTAGTTAAAGATTTCATTTGGTTTGAAACCTGTTAGAATTGTTTTACCACAAAAATCGAGTATGAAAGATAAATTATAAAATTATGCTTGGATGACACGGTTCGCTTGTCAAATGAAGCTGGATCGATCCAAAACTCATTGGATTGTTTATGCAAGTATGGTGATAGTCATTGTTCGTTTAAGTATTCCGAGGCTACTTCTTTTGGACGATTCTATCACGTTAAGGGGTGAGACGCGGAAGGATGAACATATTTGCGGTACTCTTCTTTATTCCTTTATATTTATATCTGCCCCATTATGTACCTTTTAGTTCAGTTTTTATCCCATGTGTATATGAATGTCGTGTCGTTTCTGATCATACTGTTTTATTTTAACTGAAATGTGCGCAATGATTGCTGATATGACTAGTTCAAGTGGGAAAAAAAAGCTTTCAGGAGTGGCGCAAAGAATATTTTATAAAATATCATTAAATGTGACAGATTATCTGCCATTGTTAATTTCAAAATGTTATCAAAAATTCAATAACAAATGAAAAAAGGTGCTTCAAAATAAAATTATTTTTATTATTTTTCAAAAAAGAGAATTATTAAATTTTAAAGAACAAATCTTTCGTTTCTTCACTAGAATTTAACGTTTAGGTTTCTTACAGTAAATAAAAATTGTTCTAAAGTGCTTTATTGTGCATTAGAGTCATTTCCTCATAGTATTTCGAGTATCAATTTTTTCTCTTTCTAACTCCGCGAATAATCCGAGTTCATTTTATTTTAAATAAAAACCTTTCATCTTTCCTCCCACCCCTATTTAAATTAAATAAATGCATCTTGATGAATGCTCAAAAGCGCGGAGGGTTTTCGAATCCTTGAATGACCAGTAATATTAATGTTCCACCGGCAAATAAGGAAGATAAAATAATAATAATAATAATCCCTAAATGTGTGTACGCATTTGCAAACCAATTGGTTTGTGAAGCATTCGAGGAAATTATTTTCGCAGCGAACCCAGTGTGAACCATGGAAACAAGCCACCAATCATCCTTTATCAATCAGCAGGATGAAAAAAAAGGGAGGAGTTTTTGTCATTGGAAGTGCTTGGTTTGCAGATTTGGCCTTGCAAATTCGTTGGAGATTTCATAGATTCTTGAATTATGAATCCGTTTGTATTTGTTGGAAGGCTGGTAGAGTTTGGTTTCTGGTGAATAGTTCTCAAACCATTCGCTAACAACAACAACAACAAAAATTACGAATCGCTGTTTGAGAATGGTTCGCGAAACATTCGGTTCATAAGTCAGCACGGACTTTCGAAAGAACAATTCAATTTAATTTAGTAACATTAATATCCTATTTCGAAATAAAACGAAAATAATTTTGGTACGAAGCCTGTAATTTTGAATTGTGGTCCATATTTTGAGGAAGATGCCCAAATCGGCATTTTCTCAGTTCTGTTGGAAATACCAGAGAAAAGATGTCAGATCATCAAATCTAAATTTAACGATGGTTATGCCTAAATTCGTGCTTAATACATACGGAATCAGGTATCAAACTTAAGACCCTCTGTCTTCGAAGACGAGGTCTTACAATTCCTGACGAGAATCTTCATCCCATCTTAAGTGCTTTTTAATAATTTTTTTCGTTGTGAAAAAGAGTAATATAGCTTAGGAGTGGTTGAGTGTAATCTAAATTTCCTTTCGAATTTTGTCTATGAAAGTAGAGGATCAAGAGTTTGAGACCTGATTTCATTAAAAGTGAACTGCGTATGTGAACCTCGCGCATATTTAATTAATCACTAAACAATTTAGGTATAGTTATATAAACAATTCGCTGTGGTGTGAACTGGAAGTATAGAGAGGTACTGCTTTGAAAACTTTGAATTTTAAACTAGTTGGTTAAAATTCAAAGTTTTTCAGAATTTTTATTTCAATATTCTCCACATTTTAACTATTTGAAAATTAACTCAATTCCGCCTACAACTGTTCTCCCGTTATTTAAAAACAACTCATCAAATCTCTGCATGCTTTACCAATTAAAATGCATGGAAATTTGTAATTTATTAAAGGCAATGTGCTTAGTTTTGAAATTAAAAAAAGTGTAAGATATCAATGTTAATTTTGAATTTTTGAGATATAAAACTATTTATACATTTTTTTTTATCACAGATATATTTTTCTTAAAGCTTCCTATCGAACAATGTTCATATTGTATTGTACTGTCATGAAAATCAGTACAATACAATATGAAAAATTTCCATAAACATAAAACGCCATTTAATTACGAATTTAAAACGACTAATGACTGAAAAATGTTACTTATTTAATTAAGTATTTAAGATTATCATTAAAAGTAAGAAAAAGCTCTTAAAACATATTATTATTTATGGGCTAAAAGTATTTATTTTTTTATTTTAATAGTCTATGTTTCAACCTGTAATTTATAATTCATCATTGCTAATATTAATATATCTAGAAATATTTTTTTCTTCAAATTCACAAACAGGCAACGTAATTTACCAAAAAATTATTTGATTAATTGAGAAACCGATCATTAAATTCTGAACTTAGTAAAACAGTGCATTGTCATTTAGAACATACACGACTAAAAAATTGAAAATAAATAAATATAACTATAAATGCCTTACATGGCATTCGCGAACAATTGTTAAGGAATACAGATCTTTGGAGAATCTAGCAATTTTACTGAATTTATCCCACAATTAGACGCCCTTAATATACAATTTAGACGCCCTTTTTTTCGACCAATTGAAACTGACATTTGATGCGGAACTACGGTTGTAGTCACAAGCCGAACCGAATATCATTGATTTACCGAACCACATACCGAATTTCATTAATTTAAGTCTTTGCACTTATGAGTTATTGCTTTTACATATGTGTGAAAGGATAGATTGACAGTTAATACGATGACAGATTTGATTCAAAATCTGAAAAGAATCTACATTTTAGATAAAACACCGTCATGATTGATTTACCAAACCACGTACCGAATTTCATTAATTTAAGTTTTTGCACTTATGAGTTATTGCTTTTACATATGTGTGAAAGGATAGATTGACAGTTAATCCGATGACAGATTTGATTCAAAATCTGAAAAGAATCTACATTTTAGATAAAACACCGTTATGATTGATTTACCGAACCACATACCGAATTTCATTAATTTAAGTCTTTGCACTTATGAGTTATTGCTTTTACATATGTGTGAAAGGATAGATTGACAGTTAATCCGATGACAGATTTGATTCAAAATCTGAAAAGAATCTACATTTTAGATAAAACACCGTCATGATTGATTTACCAAACCACGTACCGAATTTCATTAATTTAAGTTTTTGCACTTATGAGTTATTGCTTTTACATATGTGTGAAAGGATAGATTGACAGTTAATACGATGACAGATTTGATTCAAAATCTGAAAAGAATCTACATTTTAGATAAAACACCGTCATGATTGATTTACCGAACCACATACCGAATTTCATTAATTTAAGTCTTTGCACTTATGAGTTATTGCTTTTACATATGTGTGAAAGGATAGATTGACAGTTAATCCGATGACAGATTTGATTCAAAATCTGAAAAGAATCTACATTTTAGATAAAACACCGTCATGATTGATTTACCAAACCACGTACCGAATTTCATTAATTTAAGTTTTTGCACTTATGAGTTATTGCTTTTACATATGTGTGAAAGGATAGATTGACAGTTAATACGATGACAGATTTGATTCAAAATCTGAAAAGAATCTACATTTTAGATAAAACACCGTCATGATTGATTTACCGAACCACATACCGAATTTCATTAATTTAAGTCTTTGCACTTATGAGTTATTGCTTTTACATATGTGTGAAAGGATAGATTGACAGTTAATCCGATGACAGATTTGATTCAAAATCTGAAAAGAATCTACATTTTAGATAAAACACCGTCATGATTGATTTACCAAACCACGTACCGAATTTCATTAATTTAAGTTTTTGCACTTATGAGTTATTGCTTTTACATATGTGTGAAAGGATAGATTGACAGTTAATACGATGACAGATTTGATTCAAAATCTGAAAAGAATCTACATTTTAGATAAAACACCGTCATGATTGATTTACCGAACCACATACCGAATTTCATTAATTTAAGTCTTTGCACTTATGAGTTATTGCTTTTACATATGTGTGAAAGGATAGATTGACAGTTAATCCGATGACAGATTTGATTCAAAATCTGAAAAGAATCTACATTTTAGATAAAACACCGTCATGATTGATTTACCAAACCACGTACCGAATTTCATTAATTTAAGTTTTTGCACTTATGAGTTATTGCTTTTACATATGTGTGAAAGGATAGATTGACAGTTAATACGATGACAGATTTGATTCAAAATCTGAAAAGAATCTACATTTTAGATAAAACACCGTCATGATTGATTTACCGAACCACATACCGAATTTCATTAATTTAAGTCTTTGCACTTATGAGTTATTGCTTTTACATATGTGTGAAAGGATAGATTGACAGTTAATCCGATGACAGATTTGATTCAAAATCTGAAAAGAATCTACATTTTAGATAAAACACCGTCATGATTGATTTACCAAACCACGTACCGAATTTCATTAATTTAAGTTTTTGCACTTATGAGTTATTGCTTTTACATATGTGTGAAAGGATAGATTGACAGTTAATACGATGACAGATTTGATTCAAAATCTGAAAAGAATCTACATTTTAGATAAAACACCGTCATGCTAAATTTTATCTATTTCGGTCTTTACGTTTAGTAATTATCGAGTTTTCTAGCACTCGAAGACAACCAGGCAGGCTTTCTTTGAATGGATTTTGTTTAAAATTTGATAGAAATCGAAGAAGGTAGTCGTAAGTCCATATACTAAATTTCATCTGTATAGTTCAAAGGAAGTTTCATTTATCATGTTCACAGCGAGACAAATAGATATAATGACAAAATGTATTTTTCTAGCTCAGGAAGGTCTGAAACGTGGAGATTCGTCAAAATCTCGAGTTTGACTTTTTGAACGATTAAAATACTTTTTCTATACTTCGTATACGGATAAATAAAAAGTCAAGTAAAATAAAAGTTTATGAAAATAATTCAATGTTGAAGAAAGGCAGTAAAAATCTTTATTTTTTTATTTTTATACTTCCGCAAAAGTTTTATTTCCAATTCTACACCCTATTCGGAAATTATTGGATAAGTATAATTGGGACCTACCTTTATCTCTTAGGTTTGTATCATGATACTTTTCAGAATATTTTTCTCTGTATCAATTTTTATTTTGCTGTTGAAGAAAAATAAGAAAATCACTCGAGCGAATTTTTTTTTTTACCTTGGTCAACAAACACACACTTATTTCTCACATTTTTTTCAAATCGTCTTATATGACACGAACGTTCTAGAGATATAAATGTAAATATTTTTCTACATAAGGTACAGCAGGATTTCAGGTTCGAGACTGATTCCACTGAAGAAATGTCGTGTAAACGGGACAGGTGCACGTTAAATCCGTCGGGGCCAAACGTTCTCCCGCTGGTGTGGTGTGGAGGGGGGTTCCAGCTCAGGTTTTGTCCTCGTCATCAGACCGCAGTTCAAAATTACTAGGACCGTCCCAAAATAACCCTTGTGTTGCTTTAAAATGGGAAGTTAATATACTTAAACTATCACGAGAAGCTTTTGAACAGCACTTTCTTCTGATTTGACCGTTTCAAAATTTTAGAGGCATATATCAAAATGTATGTAAAAAGCACACATGAGAATAATAAATGAAACACGTATTAAAAATTAATCGAAATCGTGTCTTAAAAATTATACGCTAAATTTTGATTCAACAGCTAAGAGGCATTAGTGGCATATGGTATTTCGTGTCAACGTACAATAATCATTTATCAAATATCATATTCAATTTTATAACGGATTAGTTGACATACCTAGAGTTCCACATGATTAAAATCCTTTCTTGTATAATATTTTTAATGTTAAATGCTACTTTTATATAAAATATTATAATATACAGAATTTTTTTAAAGACATATGAAGTGAAATAAAAATGAAATTTTAAAAACAGAGGAGGAGAATTTCAAACTTTTTACAATGTCCAGCAAAGAAGTACAATAAATTTTCTTATTTCGTTTTGAACTTTATAAAGTTAATACTATTCTTTCTCTTATCTTAAATAATAAATGAGCAAAATTTGGTTGAATTCTATCCAGTTGTTTAGGATATGGGGAGCATATACGCATGTAAACATATGAAGCCGCATTGTCTTTATTTATATTAAGATTTATTTTTCATAAACACGTGTTTTTCGTCAATTAATTATTTTCCATGAAGTTACTGTGGAATAAAGGCGAAATTTTGCTTAATTTCTAATTAATCGAATATTTAATTAATTTTTGAACTTTATAAAGTTAACAATATTCTTTCTCTTGTCTTAAATAATAAATGAGCAAAATTTGGCTGAATTCTATCCAGTTGTTTAGGATATGGGGAGCATATACGCATGTAAACATATGAAGCCGCATTGTCTTTATTTATATTAAGATTTATTTTTCATAAACACGTGTTTTTCGTCAATTAATTATTTTCCATGAAGTTACTGTGGAATAAAGGCGAAATTTTGCTTAATTTCTAATTAATCGAATATTTAATTAATTTTTGAACTTTATAAAGTTAACAATATTCTTTCTCTTGTCTTAAATAATAAATGAGCAAAATTTGGCTGAATTCTATCCAGTTGTTTAGGATATGGGGAGCATATACGCATGTAAACATATGAAGCCGCATTGTCTTTATTTATATTAAGATTTATTTTTCATAAACACGTGTTTTTCGTCAATTAATTATTTTCCATGAAGTTACTGTGGAATAAAGGCGAAATTTTGCTTAATTTCTAATTAATCGAATATTTAATTAATTTTTGAACTTTATAAAGTTAACAATATTCTTTCTCTTGTCTTAAATAATAAATGAGCAAAATTTGGTTGAATTCTATCCAGTTGTTTAGGATATGGGGAGCATATACGCATGTAAACATATGAAGCCGCATTGTCTTTATTTATATTAAGATTTATTTTTCATAAACACGTGTTTTTCGTCAATTAATTATTTTCCATGAAGTTACTGTGGAATAAAGGCGAAATTTTGCTTAATTTCTAATTAATCGAATATTTAATTAATTTTTGAACTTTATAAAGTTAACAATATTCTTTCTCTTGTCTTAAATAATAAATGAGCAAAATTTGGCTGAATTCTATCCAGTTGTTTAGGATATGGGGAGCATATACGCATGTAAACATATGAAGCCGCATTGTCTTTATTTATATTAAGATTTATTTTTCATAAACACGTGTTTTTCGTCAATTAATTATTTTCCATGAAGTTACTGTGGAATAAAGGCGAAATTTTGCTTAATTTCTAATTAATCGAATATTTAATTAATTTTTGAACTTTATAAAGTTAACAATATTCTTTCTCTTGTCTTAAATAATAAATGAGCAAAATTTGGCTGAATTCTATCCAGTTGTTTAGGATATGGGGAGCATATACGCATGTAAACATATGAAGCCGCATTGTCTTTATTTATATTAAGATTTATTTTTCATAAACACGTGTTTTTCGTCAATTAATTATTTTCCATGAAGTTACTGTGGAATAAAGGCGAAATTTTGCTTAATTTCTAATTAATCGAATATTTAATTAATTTTTGAACTTTATAAAGTTAACAATATTCTTTCTCTTGTCTTAAATAATAAATGAGCAAAATTTGGCTGAATTCTATCCAGTTGTTTAGGATATGGGGAGCATATACGCATGTAAACATATGAAGCCGCATTGTCTTTATTTATATTAAGATTTATTTTTCATAAACACGTGTTTTTCGTCAATTAATTATTTTCCATGAAGTTACTGTGGAATAAAGGCGAAATTTTGCTTAATTTCTAATTAATCGAATATTTAATTAATTTTTGAACTTTATAAAGTTAACAATATTCTTTCTCTTGTCTTAAATAATAAATGAGCAAAATTTGGTTGAATTCTATCCAGTTGTTTAGGATATGGGGAGCATATACGCATGTAAACATATGAAGCCGCATTGTCTTTATTTATATTAAGATTTATTTTTCATAAACACGTGTTTTTCGTCAATTAATTATTTTCCATGAAGTTATGTGGAATAAAGGCGAAATTTTGCTTAATTTCTAATTAATCGAATATTTAATTAATTTTTGAACTTTATAAAGTTAACAATATTCTTTCTCTTGTCTTAAATAATAAATGAGCAAAATTTGGCTGAATTCTATCCAGTTGTTTAAGATATGTGGAGCAAATACGCATATAAACATATGTTATTCTATGATAATATATAACATTACCTTTTGACACAACCCTAACGACATTTCTAAGACAAGCTCAAACGAAGTTGCTAATTGTCAGACTATTAAAACTTTTCTCATTTTGCTTCATTATGAATGTGCCATTATTAATATCAGGAATCTTATCTGCTATAGCAATTTTTCTTTCAAAAAAGCAGTGGTGTGCGAAATATTGCGTTGTAACATCATTCAATGACGTTTCTTCTGTGTTGTTGCGTTGTGACTTATGGCACTTTACAAGCCCGCTGACAGTTATCTGTCAGAGATTTAAGCCGTGTGAGCGTCTCTTGTATTTTCAGTGGCGCCAACTAGGGCCAAGATTATGACTTAGCTACTTTATGCGTCACATTCGCTTGCACAATACCTTTATGTATGGGGCACATTCACACACCTCCCAGGTGGAAGGAACACAGAAAAAAAATAACCCTGCCCGAACCGGGACTCGAACCCGGGTCGTCCAGATCATTGGGAAGACGCGCTAACCCTATGCCAGGACGCCGGCGACCTCTCTTCTGAAATTGGTATAAAACAAGGACAAAATGAGTCGTCTGGCTATTCAAATAACGTTATTTCACAAAACAAATTAGTTAGTTATGGGCGTTTGAAAAGATCTGATATTCAGATTGTTCATTCTAGTCGAGACCCAGTAACTAATTTACAAGCCGTTGAAATGATTTACGGCGTATGCAGAATGTTCATTCTAACTGCGGCCTAATTCTAATTTATAAGCGGTTAGATATAGGAATATAGTTCTAATTGGAAGCTTCATAACTCGGCCATTTTTAATCGTGTGAGAGAAGATTAATTTAAATACCGAAAAATGGCTCACAAAAAAGCAGATTTCATAGCTATTACAGAAGACCAATTTCAATTGAAGGAAGAAGATAAATACTTTTTTTACATCATTTAAAGCATTTAACAATTGGAACAATATGCTTGTATTTAACGGTTTAAAAATTAGATATTAAACATGATTAGAATTGACGCCCTATAAATCAGCTGTTTTTCGTTTCAGAGCATCTCGTAAAATGAGAGAAACAACAAAGTATAGAAATGATAAGTTCTTTTATACAAAATAAAAAAAAGTACATATTCTTTTATCCTTTAATAAAATGAATAAAGTCGTTTGATGTTTTGGAACGCAATTTACACTTTTTAAATTCCTGTTGAAAAGTTTAAAACAGGCGAAAACGAGAGCATGAAATGATTAATCTAATTTAAACAGCGTGTCCAAATTTCTGTAGAGTAAAAATTTTATTCGAATATCAATGAGCCATATATTCATGGCGAATAATAAATAAATAAATCGGGAGCATAAATCAGTATTTCTTTTTTTCTGTCTCTTTATCTTCACATACTAAAAAAATAAGAGTAGATATATCGCCTCCTCAGAATCATAATGGTGACACTACGGGAGAAAAAAAATCGATTTAACTGGAAAGTTTCTCCGCCTTTCTCGTGCTCTAAAGAGGAGAATCGGTGTTTCCCCTCTTGTCCCATAGATGGCGTTATACGCCATACAAGAATAAATGGTGCTCTCCAAAGGATGATCGGACTTTCGCTTTATTTTTCTCAACAGGTGATATATTGTTTTCGCTTTAATACAGCCAACTTATGATTCAGATTAAAAAGGCCATCTTGAATCTATTAGTGATCCTAACATTGTAATAAAATTTAAGCTTCAAGTTACATGCAAAGATTGATTTTATTTGGTTTCTTTAAAGTTTGCATTCTCGTTATATATATGTATATATATATATATATATATATATATTTGAGGATTTTTGTTTTTGTTCAAACGCAGGAATCACAATGGCATGTTTTTTGAACAATTTTCCATTTTTAGAATTCCTAGTGAGAATTTTGGCATAGAAGAGCTTTAGGGATCTCGAAAGGGTTCCGTAAATGATTTTACTTTAGAAGAATTGAAAAAAAAAAAATGTATACTTATATATATTATATAGCAATAGACAGTAAAAGGTTCCCCAAAAATGGCCTTTTTGTCATTAAATTAGGTAGAAGAAAAGGATATAGTAGATAAAATATTCTGAAGTAGAAACGTAGTTTAAATACTTTCATTTAAGTTGATTTGTTTCGTTTAGTCGATATAAAATATGTGATTGATTAAAAAAAATTTTCTTATGACCTAGAGTTTTGAAATTCCGTACACTCGTGTGCTTTCAATGGCAATGCATTATTTTAACATTTTTTAGAGATAAATTTTCAATTAATTGATAGATTTAATTAAATTTTGACTCTCCACGAGGTATCAGGGACACTGCCTGATAGTGAATTTAAGAAGAAAAAAATTGATTTGACTATTTAATAATATTTATAACGAAGATGATCGCTAGACTAAAAAGTAGATAATAAATGAAACAAAAATATTTACTTTTCAATACTCAAATAAAAGTCATTTTTTGAAATCATTTACTTAAATTTTTTATAATGTAAGGCTCTCTTAAACTTTAATGCAGTCAGTCGTAAGAACTGTGAAAATAAATTTAAAAAAAAATGAAATTATTATTTGTACTGAATCTATGTACAGGTGTGCTGCCATATCTTTAAATACGAAGATAGTTAAATATAATTCTACGAAATTATGTTTTTACAAACTGTCCGTATTTTATTCGAAATCAAGAGTTCTCATATTATGAATCTCATTTTAATATGTAGCAATATAAAAAGATATTAGAATGACGGCAATTTTACAAAGCCATATTCCTCCATTTTTTTTAATACAAAATCTTTAAGTAAATTGGATCATAAAATTCATTTGGATTAATTTGAAAACAACTTGGATTATTAAAATATTTTAACTGTAATAAAAAGTTATTTTATATTAATTTTTTATTGATTATAAATATATCTTTCATTTTTTTTACTTTATATTCTTGGGGTCAGAAAAATTTGAAGTTCAACAGTGAGATTCTCACATAATAAGATATATACAGCTAAGTTGTAATTCAATGACATTCAGATTCTGAAAAAAAGGTGGGTGTATGTTACAGCGCATCGCATTATGAGAAACTAGTTTAGTTTAGCTATGTTAATGCCTATTTAAAAGCAACACTTGGGATATCTCTGTACGGATTTCGTAATTTTAACCCACGGTCAGATGACGAGGTTAATACCTGACCTGACACCTTCCTCTCTAAACTTGCGGGCAATAATAGAAAGCGTTTGGCCCATGACGGCAGATTTGACGTATATCATACGCGATGGTACTTAAACTAATGTAAAGCCCTCCTGCCCGCCGTATAAGACCTTGCCACTACATCACCGTGGCCGGCAAAGCAGCACGACCAGAATGGCATTGTGTGTGGCAATATGTGGCAATATTTTCATTAAATGCATAAGAAACGCACAGACTCGCATTAAAAGAATGAATTTTGTTGATTATGGATTTACATACCAGAAACAAAATTATAAATAATTTAACAATTATACATAGAAAAAGTTTTATGCTCCAGTTTCACCATGACTATATCCTCCCCCCTCCCCTCAGAAAAAAGGGCCCTTCCAATAATATAGGACATTTTGGATTTATCGAGCGAACTGCTAGGTAAGGTAGGAAACAAAAGAAAAAAGAAAAAATCACGCAGGAAATTTAGTTACTAACACCAGCCAGATGAACTAGAGGATGTTTGCCTTTTCTGTAGCTGAACTTTAGCGCAAGTCATTGAAAGTTCTGGCTCTGTAGTTGCGTGTATGCTAAAGTTGAGAAGAACATGGAACAGTTAAATAAAACTATTAAAGGAGATATAAAATAAAAACAAGTTAAAATCACGCAAGAAATTACAAATAGAAACAAAAACTGGATAAACTGGAAGGCGACATTTGTTTGTGCTCTAACTGAATTCTAACCGAAACCATTTAAATTTCCAATTGTGTAGGAATGTATTATTATTATTTCGCTCTGCAGATATAAGCAAAATTCTAGTTATTTTTAAAAGATTCGACATTCTCTGCCCTCCTCTGCGAAGAGGGAATAACTGTCAATAATAAAACTTTAAATTGTTGTTATCAGAATAAGTATAAGCACTTACTGTTCAAGAACTCGACAATTAAAATGTTTACCAGTTACTGTCTTGCCATCTCTGCTTCAATGTTTATTCACTGGTTTATTATAAGCTCTTTTGTGATTCTGGCTTATTTTGCTACTTTCTACTTTTCCTAATAAGTAGATATGATGTGCTTAGTATCACTAGTATATTTTTATGATTTTAATTATTTATTATACGATCAGTTATTATTCGTCAATTTCGGAGCTTATACTTACTTCATATACAGGGAGTCCACAAAAGAATTCCGAGGCTCTGATGCAATTTTTTTTTAATTCAGAAATAAAATTAAGTCAATGTTATGTATATGTATTTAAGGTTAATTTATCCAGATTTTTACCATTTAGTAGATTTCAATATGTGCTCCGTTTGTGGTAAGGCACCTGTCCCATGTATTCAACCATCTCCCATGTCCTGGCTAGCAAGTTTGGAGTAATGTTTTCCACACAAGTGATTATCCTTTGCCTGAGATCTTGAATTTTTGCAGCATAAACAAGATTCTAGATTCTATCCAGAAGAAAAAGTCTAATGAAGTGAGATCCGGGCTTCTTCGAGGCTACGAAATAGACTCTGCCCTCCCAATCCACTTGTTGCCGAATCGAGTATACAACGCTTTCCGTACACGCAAACTGAAGTGAGGTGGTGCTCCAATTTGTTGAAAGTAGACCGGGATCACTGAACTTATTGTTGTGACGTCGCCATCGCACTGTACTATGGAATGAGCACCTACTGCGTTACTTCAAGGCCAATGACGCGCTCCGCTACATGGTGTTGAAAAAACAAACTGAAACTGTTGTGAATAAAATTGGATGAGTTACTGATTTCTTTAAAAGTAATTGATCTGATCAAACTCGTGCTGTTAATTTGATATGATTTTTTAAAATCCCGGAGTTTTTTATGGACACTTGTATTGTAGTTAATGTATAAGCAGCCAATAGATATTCATTACCCATATCAAATTCTTTTTAAGTATCCAGTATTCGAATAATATTCCTATTCCAATAGATTTATAGGAATAATTCTTTGCGGTCTATTACGGGAAAGCGATTTCTTTACTCTGATTTATTTTCCTCTACACGCTTTTCGAATATTCCTTAAAATGATTTATCGCCCACAGCTCATTTTCTTTATTCTTTGATGAAAGCCAAACTGTTTTGGAAAAATGATGCTAGCTTCTACCATCCCATTAAGCTGTCACGCTATCCTATTAGTAGGCGTATACAAATACATTACCACATCTTACCCGAAGGCGATTTTGACCACTTAGCGTTATCTAGGACGTATGCCATTACCTGTCCTAGCTGGGTCCTTTACAATAAATAGATATTGACATTTTGAGGTGAGAGGACTGGTGTAATGTCCTAAATGTCACGAAGATTCGAGCGATATTCTGGATTTCTTCTTTTATCAAACTGGCTTATATCTTTAAAGAAAAGATTGGGCGGGGGGGGGGGTGACTGAAAGATTTCGGCGTCATTTATAGAAATGAATGTAGGTTTTCATTTTTTTTTTTTTTTTTTTTGTACAACTTTGCATTGATTTCTTTAAGTTGTGAATTAGAAGGGTTAAATAAGATAAAATGAAAAGATGTCTCCTGAAATATAAAACTGAAGTAATAAATAGGAATTTTATCTTCGTTGTTAAACAATTTTTCAGTTATAAAATTATTAAGGTATCCGACTATGTTCGGAGGTGATTTTTCCAAAAAAAAAATCTTTTTTAATATTTATATGTTGCTTTCTATTAATGTAAGGATAAAAAGATGAATAAAAAGGAAATTATTCAAATATATATGTAGCTTTAAAAACAAGCATATTTTTATGTAAATTTTAGCATTTATTTACAAAAAGTAGGATTGTTCTTGAGAAAAAAATTGTTCCAGTTTTTCATTTTTCTTTGTAACATGATATGTGTAATGAATTTTAGAGTGTAACTAGCTATTATCTAATTAATTATATTCAAGAATAAAATTTTTATGTACAAAATATGAAATTATCTATGAAATTTCTGAAATTTTTCTACAATATTTACATTAAACAATCATAACTCCATTTCTAAAGCATTCAACATCAAATGCATAATTCATTACATTCTGAATAACATAAGAAGCACTAATTTAAAATTTCTTTAAGATATCTTGAATATTTTTTGAGATATGACTATACTTGTACAGTAGAATTATGAAAAAAAAACTCGTTTTTTATAAAATGCATTTAAAGTTTTTAAATACTTATAAATAAGCATCATTTACATGTCAATAGTTTGTTAAAACTTGGCTTCTTATTGACAAAGTGACAAAATAATGATATCACTAGGAAAAGAAATGTACCTAGTTTTTGAAACAGTGAAAATAAATAGATAAAAAAAATGTGAATTTTCAATCAGATTAATGTTTTCAATGTGTTCAATGTTTTCAATGTGTTTCCCTTGGGTTCAAAAGAATTATTACTGATGTTTCGTAAAAAAAACTACAATTTTTAGACTCATTTTCCAAGAATTCTTTTTAAAAAATTGGAATTTATTGTTAGGAAATAAACTTAAATCTCATGAAGAGATTGTTTCGTATGTGAAATAATTTCAAATTTGGAGGAAGTAAAAGGCCACTTAAAATGAATGGATTTTTCCGTTTCAGGTTCAAATTACATAACATTGCGTGTCTATCTTATAGATAAGATAAAGAACTATTTTCCATCTATTTAATGGGTTACTTTTCTAATATTAATGAGAAAAGTAAAATAAATGAGACAGATAGATTAAATCTAATTATTAGGTTTTGCTATTTATTAGATATGCTAGCGTTCAGTTTTGACTCGATATATTTATAAGTGATATCTTTATTAGGTTTTGCTACTTATTAGATATGCTAGGGTTAAATTTTAACTTGATATATTTATACGTGATATCTTTTAAATGGAATATAATTATAAAATTTTAAAAACAATTTTTAACTTAATCTAGAGCTAAAATAACTATGTTCGTTTAAATAATTTAATAGCCGTCATACAAGTGACGTTATTTTTGCTACAATAGATATCGACTTTTCATACCTCATGTTTTTGGTTTTGGTAGTAAATATTGTCAAATAATCATCTTTTGATATTGACCTTTCATTTGTCTTAGCTTTGGAATCGGCAACAAGTAATGTCAAATAATTATCTTTTGTTATTGAATTTTTATCACCCCCTTATTTTAATATTGGTAACCAATCATTTTATCACTCAATTAATCATCTTTACATTTTCGACTTAATTGCTTCATATCTGCTTTCGATGTTATGTAACGCTTTATCCCGATAAAAATATAACAAGTGATAGCTTGCCAGCACTCCTGATGTAATTTAATATTAAAATTTCCAATTAACTAGAAGTTTTACCATACACAGGGTGTCCCAAAAGGATTTTTACAAACTGCAAAAATAAGTCAGACATAAGAAACAAGTCATTTTACCTGTAGGGCATCAGGTATGAAACGTAAAGGCAGGCCACTGCAGGGGAATCATTATCAGTGAATTGAATGAGCAAAAATTCTGCAACGCAGATTTAATATATTACAAACTTATAATAGCATCAGTTGCATTAGAAAACGCGTTATGAAACTATCAATTTTGTTGTTGTGTTATCCTTTGAGTGTCTGTACAACCTTATGTAAAACAAGTTAAAATATAGGACAGTATGTTTTTATTAATCTGCTGTAATATGAGATAAAGGTGGAAAGAGTATTTATAATTTCAATTTTCACTTGTAGCCTACCAGTGATACATTTCAGCTCAGAAACATGAATGGGAGGAAGAAATTTAGTTCTTACCTTCGGACAGTGCTCTTAAACAAAATAATTCAAAAATGGGAAGACACTTTATCATTTGCTTATCATTTATCACTTTATCATTACTCTCAACGAATTATTTTCTGTTATTAGGGGGATTTTAAGATTTATTTCTGCTTTACTACGAAGTGGAACAAAAATGTGGATCTATTTCCTCTAAAAGGTTTTCCAGAAGGGGGAACCTATGCCCAATGACTTTTATTCAATTTAACTGATTTAATGCATGTAAAACTTCATCGATTTTTCATGTGATTGATCGATTTTTTTTACTTAGTTTCTGATGTACTGGAATGCTGAAATTTTTGTTCCCGATTAAAAAAACACACACACAATATTTCAATATGGTCAGCACTTAATCATTAAATATTAACCAACTAATTTCATTAATTTGTTATTTAATACTTGTGACATCATTTAGTAGTGGATTTTAGAAAATATTAACCTACAAATTCTATAATATTTATAATAATACATTATAAATTAAAGATTTAAAAAGGTAGTAATTAACTATAAAAAATTATTTTTAGTTCTCTAATAAAAGACTGTATCCATTAGTATTAGGCGTGGACTTGAAAATGCTTGAATTCAAAACTCCATTCTAAGGCGATCTATAAAACCGATGAAATCTCAAATTACAACGTTCTCACTTTAGAATAAGACTTTTTGAGAATAGAGTACTGACCGCAGATCTGATTGCAGTTCAAAACTCCTTCCCTTTGTAGTGTCGGTGGAGGTCTGAAATGTCAAAACTCCTCCCCTCTGTAGTGCGTTATTTAAAACTGGACATCAATCTAATAAAGCAAATAAAATAAAGTGTTAGAAATCAAGTTTTTTGAAATCATATTTCTGATCTATGGAATCTTCCATATTTGCTGCAATAACGAGATAAACAAGCTTCTATTTTATTTAAAAATCTGTTATGTGCAAATTATATTCATAGGGTGCAACAACGAACTTGTGTTAGAAAACCAAATAAAGGTTTGCCAATTAGAAATAATTTTAGTCATTTCCGGTTTCCATCCAACTTCCACCAAAGTCTACAGACAAGTAAATCTATTACAGATTTCATATATACTTAGAAAAATGAAGGATAATTAATATGTGAGTCTAAAAAGTATTAATAATAAAAATATGTAACTACATATAAGTAATAATAAAATGTAATGTGTAAATAAGTATAAGTAATAGAAAAGTGTAAATAAGTATAAGTAATAGAAAAGTGTAAATAAAAGTAATAGAAAAGTGTAAATAAGTATAAGTAATAGAAAAGTGCAAATAAAAGTAATAGAAAAGTGTAAATAAGTATAAGTAATAGAAAAGTGTAAATAGGTATGATAAGTAATAATAAAGTGTAATGTGTAGATAAGTATGATAAGTAATAATGAAGTATGAACTATTAATAACTATCCAAATGGATTTTAATGAAGACAGTAATTCAAATGGACATTTAATCAATTTATTATAAAACTGTTTACATATCAGCTTACAAGTTACAAACAAAAATTGCATATCATTTCTGAAAAATACATAGTTTTATACCAATTGTATCATTAAGAGATAATTTCATGAAAATCATTATTTGGCTGAGAAAAAAACATCAAAATTTAAATGTATTGTTGCAGTATAGTTTCAGAATATATATTATGCATATATATCATGCTAATCATAAAAATGTGTAATTTAAAATTAGCCTCGAATAATGGATTATCTTTAGGTTAAAGAATAGAGTGGAAATACTCATACAAATGAAAAAAAATTACTGTATTTTCTGTTGATTAAAATAAAATTTTTTCTCTTTAATGTTTTAAGAATCAAGGGATTTGTATCTAAGAAATAAATGCGTAACGCTTATAAAAAAATTAATCACCATTTTAATTTCACTGAGAACTTCGCTCTGGCCACATTCCAGCTTTATCATACTTCTGATATGCTAATAAACTGATCCACACTGGTGAGGAATCCCTTTAGGCGTGGTTAATTTTAAAAATTTTGATGGGTTATTTTAAAAAGTTCTGTTAAATTAGAATGGATTTTCAATTTGCAAGTGTTATTTCAAACTGTAGAGTGCTCTTACACAAGAAAACAAAATGAGAATCATGTTTCCCCTATTCCTGATTCCTTTACCATGTTTCCCATTATTTTACTTACTAAATAATTTTTCGATAGCAAAATAAAAAGAAAATAATAATCCTTGTTCGAAGAAACTTAAATTTTTGAAGAAAATTTTAGCTGAAAATAAAGGTTTTCATTTTTTACTTTGGTAAACTGAACTTCAATAAATTCTTTTTTATAAAGCGCTGCAATTGTTTAAAAGTTGAAGGAGTATTATATCTCAAAATTTGTTCGAAAAATATTTATTTCCAAATAATTTAGCATAAATTAATGCCTTAGAGCCTTTGACTTTAAACAGAAAACATAGAATTATCTACTCGATTTTTTTCCAAAATTTTGAATGAATCTTGAGCAATTGTTTTAAATAAAGCACTTTCTACTGAAAAGAAGATTCTGATTATTAAGAGAGATATTGCAAGACAATGAAATTAGATATTTTTCTTCGATTTCTGTGGTAAATAGTTTCTCATGGATTTATTATTATTATTATTATTATTATTATTTTGAAATCATTTGAAAATTTAAAATATACGACAAACAACCCTTGAACAAAAAAAAAAAAAAAAGATTTCTCTAAATTTGAATTTGGAAAACTAATGGGAAGAAATACGCATATCTCTTAATTTAATCACTTTTTCAAATGATTTTCTAAAATTTTCAAAGCAATTTTAAACTCTAAGAAACTTGAAAACAATTACTTTATTCATTCAAATGATTACCTAAATGCAAACTCTTCCGATAAATAAATACGTTTTTGAAAACAACATATTATTTTATTTCTAGAAATATTTCAACGAAGCGCTTTATGTAATAAATAAAATGACAGTCATTTTAGATCGTGTACTACAAAATCTATTGCAACATATAAATGGAGAATAAATATTTAATACAGTTTTCAGTAATTTAAATAAATGGATATTTCAGCTGTAATTTGTGATAATTATTTTCGTTTGGATTAAGTTGCTATTAGATATCATAAAGTAATAAAAGAAGAATATTGATGTTCGACATAGAATATTCGACATAGAAAAATATTGATTATGAGCTTTCAGCTAAAAAACCGAGACTGCACAATCGATATCTATCGAATACCCGTGTGTTAGGTACGCGACCGATATCATAAGCTCAATTCGTCATAATCCATCTTGAGTGGACAATATTCGTACTGTATTGGGAATTCAGTGAGCTGACGATTTTCTTCTTTTACAGATCGAAGTTTAATTTGTTATCTAGAATAGGTGTTAAATAATCTATTCCAACTACAGCAATTATTTGATTTGGAAAAATTAATTTCCATTTAACTCATTTAATATTAATTAAAACAATGTTAGATCCAATCAGAAATTTTTTGCTGCTTTTAACAATTCTCACTATGTTTAATGCTATATCGCATTGTATAAAGTCACTGTTTATAAAAATATTGTAAGTTAAGTTTACCAAAGCATTGAATTAATGTTAAATGGTTGCACATGTTAATTGCACCTGTTTTAAATTGTATGTGGCATACGATTCCTGTGTGTTGTCACAGAATGCCATAAGTAGCTGGTTGTTCAGCTGTTACATCAAAATTTCGTATATTTTGCTGCGTGTGGTTTTTGACATAGATCATTTTAATAAAACAACGACGATATATTCATGTATCCTCGTTTTGACATTGCAATTTCCAATATCTAATACAAATAAAAAATAATTTAAATATAAATATATCGCATTAATAGCTTATTAGTTGTTAACTGCATTTAACTGAAACCGCTGCATTAGATTATCAAAATAATGGTTAAATGTAAAGGATGGAAAAGTTGATTATTAGGCCTCATAAAATTGTGTTTGTATATATGTACAGATTAGACTTAATTTTATTTCAATCAACAGAATCAATTAATACTAGTTTTACTATTAATTTTTTTCTGAATTAACAAGGACGTAAAGGTCATTATTTTTTCAAACTTCAAAGGATGATAAAAATAAAAGTCAAGATTAGAGAAGAAAAGGAATTTATTACCAAAAATTATGTACAATCATGGTTACTTTTCGGCAGCTGCGAGAATTCAGGTATTTGTTATATCAGTGGATAAGGTGGTTCAACCTTTGATGTTGTCTCCAGAAATGTGAGACGGGCTTTAACATTGCTCTAAGCATCTCATTAGTCTGGAATAATAACCTGTTAACCCGTTTCATTGACGGAATAATAACCCGTTATTATTTTGACATCCTAGCCAATTCTTCAAATCGGAAAGAGATAAAATGAAACATGCGATTTTAACTCATATTTTCTATGAAGGAGACAAGGGAGCAAAACTGTCGCAAAATTAGATCTTAAGTCGTTCAAAATGCTGGAATACCAAATAACGAGCAGTATACCGAAATTGCAATTTTGGAGATTTAATGTGTACGCATTCCTGTTCCATATTCTTTCCTTCAAAAAAAAAATTCAAAGAACCTCCAAACTAAGGAGGAACATTAAAGAAATATTAAGGCCCATCTCACATCAATGGCTGCAAAGTTCTTCGAAATGGGGATCGGAAACCTGATTCATCGATCTGGTAAATGATTAATCTTCTCG
Source organism: Argiope bruennichi (assembly GCF_947563725.1). Taxonomy (NCBI): domain Eukaryota; kingdom Metazoa; phylum Arthropoda; class Arachnida; order Araneae; family Araneidae; genus Argiope; species Argiope bruennichi. Next base: position 90,394,391 of record NC_079162.1, read on the forward strand.
GCGATTATACCGAAAAGTAACCATGTTTTTACGTAAATCTTGGTAATAACGAAAAGTAACCATGTTTTTACGTAAATCTTGGTAATAATTTTTTTGATCCCTTTTTGATTTGATCCCTTTTATTACCAATCAGAACTTGAAGAAAAAGCAGTCCTCGTGACTTGAAAAAGTTCGTTTTTAAATTTTAATATTGCTTTAGGAATTGTGATATTATTTACGAGTTTACGCTTTTGGTTTTTAAAACAAGATTAAAATTATTTTTGGTGTGACTTTATTTTTTTTTCTCGTTTTATTAATAACTAGTCGCTTTTGGCGGCCAGCTGAATCCCCAGGAGTAATGCTTACTAAAATTTTCATGCACCATGGTCTACTAATAGTTTCTTTAGTAAAATATTTTTAACCTTCACATTTCGATAGTTATATAACTCATATTATTATAGAAGCCTAACGATATTTTGTTCATAGTGCTATATATCTCTCTAATTTGCTGTCAGCAGCGGTAAGATTCACATTTGAATTTGAAAAGAAAGAGAGAAAACTTTAATAAATACGAAAATATTTTTGCTGAAACCAAGCATGCTTTTGAAAAATGACCACGGGAAATCGAATCCTTCAGCAATATAATCTTATGTGTATCCATAACATTTTTCTTATAATTCATACAATATTTCAAATAAAAAATTATTAATGATTAATAAAATAATTCAATAAAAAATTATTTGATTCATCATAAAATAAAGTTTTTATTTTACTTTCGAAAGGATTTAAATACTGTCAGTAATATTTTGGTTAACTATAGTCAATAAATGTAATTCTAAACAATTATTAAGTCTATTTTATATAATCCTTCGATCCTATAAATCATATTGAGTAAAATTATTTTGTCAATCTAAGGTTTCAACATTCTGCGATAAGCCCGACCGAGTTATAAAGCTGTGTATATCATTATTTTAAGACAATCTACGATTTCATTATTTTAGACTATCAATTTCGGGGGAAGTCCAAGCTCTGATTGGCTGTTTTCTTCAAGGTGGTCGATGGAGAGGCTCAAAATCGCGAGTTTTTATAGAAATACAATAAACCTTCAAATTTTCAGAACACAATCAGTTTTAATTGCAAAAGAATGGAATATTTTTTAAAATTTATAATAATGCCTCAAGAATATTTTATTAAACGCGACTTGAAGAACAGAGACCCAGTATAAAATTTAATATTTTAAATTCATCAGAACATTTATTGAATTCAAACTGCATAAAATATGATTATTTATCTCATTTAGAAAATTTTTATTAGATGTATAGTCCAATTAAGAAGTTTTAGAAATTAGCTTTTTGGCCCTGATTAGAGTGGATATCATATATATATATATATATATATATATATATATATAAGCATTATTTTATGTAAAGCAGAATGTAGTTTCAAAGACAGTGAAGAAGCTTTCATTTTCGTGACATTGTTTTATTTCATTTTGGAGAAGCAGGCATATGTACAAGCGACGAGCAACACACAACACAGAACGACACAGAGAGGAGCGAGGGAAAAGCACGTGAACATTTTATCCCTGGTCTTATATAACCTGAGATTTTGATAGGGAAAATCTTTCTTCATAGTGCTAATATATTAATAAGATTCTGATAGGGATTTCTGACGCATGTCAATCACAAGTAAGGGAAATACAGGGATCTTTTAAAACGAATGGGCTTAATGTGCTAATTTTTATCCACATACTCATAACGTGCTCGCACATGTTACATTTTATTTTCAATATGTGCAAAATAAATTTTATAAAAATATGATTAACATATTTTTAAAATGAAAATCATTAAAAATAGAAACTTAATTTACAGGTTTAAGAATTGGTATCATTGAAAAGATTATTTTTTAAGCTTTAAAAGAATGTAAAAGTCAGTTTTGTGCTGTAATATTTTCGGAAATTGATTAATTTTAAAATAATTAAAATAAATTTTTAATTAATTAAAATTCTAATTAATACTTTAAATTCTAATTTAAAATTCCAATTAAAAATGACTCCGTGGTTCACATTCCCGACCTTCAACGTATACATGTGACGAATTTGGTAGCTGTAGATTAAACTGTCTGGTCTGTAGAGCGCCAACACACACATATTCATCTTTATTATAAGTGTAGATTATTGCTTGAATTTTTACATACAACATTTAATACATACATTTTACATAGAACTAGGGATTGCAATACCGGACCAAAATTTCAATACCGGTATTCGGTATTTTTTAGATCTTAATACCGGGATACCGGTTTTAATACCGGTATTAGAAATTTTAGAAAAAGAAAACAAGGTGTTTCTTTGTTTTATTTGCCAGTTTTATAAGAGAATGTAAATATCACAAAAAATAATATGGAACTTATAAATTATAACAGTATATAAAGAATCACAAAAAAAAATCAACAACTTATTTATTTAAATCACAAAAAAAGTGTAAATATCACTATTCAGTCTGTGGTACTATTACAAATTTTTGAAACGTGATCTTAAAAAACATGATGCATCAATTGTACTGCATCAATTTCATTAAAGCTGAAAAGTAATTTTGTGTAAAAATTACCAGCTGTCGAAAACGCTCTTTCGGCATTTACGCTAATTGGTGATACTGTTAGCAATACGCGATATACTTTTTCCAAGTATTTATCTCTAAATCCCTCATCTTCAAATAAATCGATTTCTCGTCGGATGGTTTTGGATATATTGTAGCTGATTTCTGTATTGTATTTTGGTTCGTTGAATTTTTTTTATCGCTAATTCTAATTTTTGTTCAAGAGACAATTCATTTTCACTATTGACATTAGTGTCATCATAATCTTCGATAACTGAACCGAATTCTTCTGAATGTGGATAGGTTTGTGGATAAAAAAATTGTAAGACAATTTACTTTAAACTTAATCAGATTTGAATTGATTATTTTCTTTTCTTCTTTTTCATTTTCATTTTTAAAATTATTATAATTATGTAAATACCACAAGACATTTTCTATTTCGGTACGCCTTTCTTCTGTGCGAGTTTTCAATGTAATATATAATTCTTCAGATAGTGATGTGTGCTGTTCTTTCATGATTGCAACATGAAATTTATTGTTGCATTAGCTGTTAATAAATTAAAATCTCTCCGACATAATGCCTCTATAGTCAGTTTTATTGGAAGTAGAGCTGATATAGTTCCGGATATTAAGTCGAATTCACTGTCTGAAAGATTAATTTGCAGGTTTAAGTCGATTATTGCTTTTTGGATTGGATTTCTAAATTTCAAAAACCGTTCCATCATTAGGAGTAAACTGTTCCAACGTGTCTTAGAATCTATTATTAACATATATTCTGTTTTATTTTCAGTTAGTATATATATTTTAGCAATATGGCCTTTTTTGTAGGGGAAAATTTAAATATCTTAACAATTTTTCGAACTTTATAAATTATATGAAGCAATTCTTGATGGGTTAATATTTCATCCTCATTAGCAATATCTTCTTTCACAATTACATTGTCATTATCTTCATTGTCAATATCACACTCACTCTTACTCTCTTCAATATCGGAATCCGAAGTTTCTATATCCACAATATTTGGATTCTTCTGTTCTTTATTTTTTTGGTATAATACATCTATTACTCCTAATTGAATTCCATGAGCATAGCACAGTTGCTGATTTGCACCAATCAACTTTCCAAATTTTTTAATAACTGTTGCTCTATTAGTGGTTATGGATACAATATCTTCTTTCAGGGATAATCCATGTTTCGCTAATTCAGATTTAAGCACTTAATTAAGCCATTAATTAGCTAATTAATTTCGCCAGTTAGGGAGACATAAAAACAAAAACGTATACTATTTTGCTATGTTGGCGATCCCTGAACATATAGTGGAGACAATTTAAAAAATTACTAGTAAATACCGAGAAACCGGTATTTAAACTTGTGAATACCGGTATTACGAAATTGTAAAATGGCTCAAAATACCGGTATTCGGTATCCCGGTATACCGGTATTGCAATCCCTACATAGAACGTTAGATTTTACATAGAATAAATTAATGCTTGCTACTAAAAATAACCGAGATTTCAATAGCATTTCTAGCAACAAAACATGTGTTTTGGTTCATTGATAGAATCCTTTTTATATATTAATGATATTCTCTCTACTCCTCCTATTGTAAGAATTATTTAAACATCTGCCGATAAAACTTTCATGGGCAATCTCTATTTTCTCATTTATTTCATTGTATCGTCATGAAATATTCAGTCCATCGACTCCAATGAAATAAGAAAAATCCGCTAAAAAATTCACCAATGGAATACCTAATTCGATTTTGATTGGTTATACCTTTCTTGGATGACAAATCAATATACAGAGAGTAACACGAATTAGAATTCTATTAACAAGCATTACATGGTGATAATACATTTCTACTCGCCCCCTAAATACATAATAAAATCGCAGGTGAAATATTCTTTCTGCATTTGCATGGACATATTTTAAATGATTATGACGGAGGATAAAGGTGTTTTTTTTTCATAAAGTTGTTGCCGTTATAGGATCGATTTTATTTCTATAAATAATTGTAACTATCATTCTACACTATTACTTTGTCCAAAAAAATTTTTTTGGCTCAAAAGTTGTCTTTTTAACGCCGGCAGTATATCATTCTTTAATCAATTAGATCAGCGATTGTTCAATGCTCTTTTCAATAAATCAGAATTCAAAACCAATGAAGGGTACATTTTGTGATTTCATAAAACTATGAGTAAGGTCACTGGGGGCCGCGGTGGCCTGGTGGTAAGGACTCGGCTTCGGAACTGGTGGGTTCCAGGTTCGTTACCCGATTCCACCGAAGAACCGTCGTGTAAGGGGGCCTGTTGCATGTTAAATCCGTTATGACCAAACGTCCTCCCGCTGGAGTGGTGTGGTGTGGAGATGGGGGTGCCAGCTCAGGTGTCGTCCTCGCCATCTGACCGCGGTTCCAAATTACGAGGTCCGTCCCAAAATAGCCCTAGTGTTGCTTCAAACGGGACGTTAATATAACCAAACCAAGAGTAAGGTCACTGAATGTATAACTGTCTCTTCTATAACTGTATTAGGATTCAAATGTATGAATAGTTATTATGACATGGTGTTCTATCGTTTCATTACTGCGTAAGTAATGAAACAGCTATTTCTTCTTTGAGTATTAAGAATGAATTATTATTTTAGTAATATCAAAAAGTAAACTATTTACAGGCGTTTCAACTTTCTTTATATTTACTTTCTCGTATAATACATATAGAGAAATTATTTTTAATTGTCAAAAAATTCAAACTTGAGATATCGACGAATCTCAACATTTCAGATCTCCCTTAGTTCGAATACCAGATTTTTAACATTATGTTTGCCTATCTATTTGTATATATATCGTAACAAAGATAACTCAACAATGCTTTGAACTAGACTAATAAAATGTGGCATGGTTGGAAATTCGGTATCTCTCTTTTTTCTTTTTTAATAAAAATTCTTAAATTTTGAGCTATCATCATTTGTTGTTTTGCGGTTCTTTGGAAAAACAAATTTTTCGATTCATGCATATCTGCCGATGAACTCAATAACTCAAAGACGCTTTGAGTTAGACGGATTAAATTTGGTATACAAAATTTGGACGAAATATGTAGATTTCTATCAAATTTTGAATGGAATTCATTCAAAGGAAGTCAGTCTGTCTGGCTAAATAGATAAAATTTGATGCACAGATTTAGCATCTAAAATGTAGATTTTTATCAAATTTTGAATCAAATCTGTCCTAGTGCTGACAATTTATCAATCTGTCCTTTCGCATGCATTTAAATGCACTAAGTCATAAGCTGAACTACTTAAGTCAATGAAATTCTATATGTGATCCAATTACTACAACTGTATTCAGTTTCAAATGTTGGTTTCAATCGGTCAGAAAAAAAACCGTCCTAAATCCATTTTTTTACGATGGATTCAGTAAAAATGCTAGATTCACCCCAAAGATCTGTATTTTGTAACTATAGTTTTCGAATACCAAGAAAGAAATTCGTATGCTTACCTAAGGTCTAGAATTTTATGCCAGTGTGGTGAAAAGCTTATAAGCCAGTTAACAGCTACGCTGCACGAGCAAATTGCTTTTGTATCATGGTCATGTTACTGGGCTGCGAACCACAGTGTCGCATATTCTATCCTCGCTCCTAACAATCCACCACATGGGTGATCTCGGACTATGAACCTTCGTACAGCTGTTGTGGCGCCATCTACTCACAGCAAACTAAAAGTTGTCAGATTCACTTGACGCAGCAACAGCAAACACTCACAAACGCTCGCCAAAATGCGTGACACTACTCAAATGGGTACGGGCACATTAGACTCAACAGCTAATTCATCACCACTCAATAGCCATATCGTTCGTCTCACCTCCGACTCACTGGAGGGAGAGTCTGTGGTGAAACGCTTTTAAGCCAGTTAACAGCTACGCTGCAAGAGCAATTGCTTTTGTATCATGGTCATGTTACTGGGCTGCGAACCACAAGGTCCCAGGTTCTATCCTCGCTCATACCAATCCGCCACACGAGTAAAGGCGGAAGACTTTATTGGAGAGTATGTGAGAAAGTTTAGGAGAGACCCCCTCCCGATGGTTAATTTTCCATGGCAATCCAAACCAATAACAACCACAAATCCCTTATTAAAAATGTTTTTACTTCCTTGACTAAGTTGGGGTTTATATTCCTTTCATTTATGGCAATAAATGGATCTTTTACTATCAGAAACATTTAACTGTATTTCATCAAACATTTAAAAAAATTTCGTTTTCCTAAGGTAAGTGCATCTTGTGCAGAATTCTTGTCGAGCTCTAAATTTAACCATACATTGAAGAGAAAGGTTATTATTATTTTTTAAAGATTGACTTTCTGATTATTTTTACGGCTGAAACACAGCAGTTTAGTAAATTTCTAAGCATACTTAAAAATTATTGCTCGTGTTTTAAAATTAAACATCTCAACTTCGAAATATTCGCGAAAGTTTCTTATTTCTTTCTCGTGCACGAAGTATATAAAGTGAAAGTACTGCTGTTGTCAAAAAATTTGACCTTGATATTTGGGTGAATCTTTATGTTTCAGATTTTCATGTGTCTGAAATATGCATTTTGGAATGTTTGTATGCATATATGAGAACAGGGTAACTCAAAAACATGTTGAGCTAGAGAGATGAAATTTGGAATGTAGTCATAACATTAAATTATACATTTCTGTCAAACTTTGGGCGAAATCCGTTAAAGGGAAGGCTGTCTATTTGTCTGTCTAAGCTAAACGCTAAAAACGAATTGTGGAAAACTTCTAGCATTGTGTTATTTAGCTGTGTTTTATTTGTCTATTAAATTCGTCAATTGTATGACTCTTTGTCGGTTTGTATATTCAAGTTTAATCTAAAAGCAATTATTCAAAATCGCAAAGACTTACAGAAAAGAAATTTAGTATGCAGTATTATGATATAAACTCTAAATATGTCTCAAATATCTAATTCACTCACAGGAAAGGAAGACATTCAAAATGCATAGTTCGTTTTCTTCGCTATGTAAAACGAAACTTGCTGTATTATATACTAAACTGGAAAGTTGGGGGAGAAGGGAGGATTGCTCTCGTTGCAGACTCTGTCGTGACCTTCGACTTTGTTGTGTTTCTACCCTCCTCTTGCGATATGTTCAAGGACAGAGATACAAAGACCTAGAAATTATGAATTAGAGAATTAGAGAAAATTATGAATTTTTTAAATATGCGAGAAAATTAAATTATATCCGTATTTGGAATTTTTTTCAATAGATTGTACATTTTACAGGGTTTTTTTTTAAATTATTATTAAAAACCATTAATAATTCTTGTTTTTATAGCACTTTAAAATAACAGAAAACAGATTTTTTTTTATCCCAATGTAAATATATCTTCTATCCATTACTTCCGTCCAAGCATATTTTACTGAATTTAGAGAAAATTTTATAACATCAATCGAAAATTTAAAAAATGAATAAATAATTATGTTAACAAAAAGACTGTTTTAAATGAAGAGATTGTTGTAAATTCAAGTAAAAAATGTCAAAAAAATATATGAGAATTGCTTTTATGTATATGAAAGGGAGGATTTTAAATCATTTTTACAACTAAATCATTGAATCATCAGTCAGTTTCAGTGAAATTGAAAAACAGAAAGATAATTATAGTAGAATTGTAAAGAATAAAGATTTTTTTTCGAACGTTGTAATAATGTTTGTACATTCATGATAATAGCAATGTAATTTTTCAGTATGCAATCATAACTTTTTAATAATATTCTGATTTACAAAGTGTGTTATAATAATGTTATTACAGTACAACAACATGTAGTCATAATGTCTTAATATTGCTGTTTCCTAAGCATTGATAACATTTAAAGAAATCGATTTTTTTAACATATAATAAGAATTTCAGTTGCACATTTGAAAAAGTAAAATGAGAACAATTTATTTTTATGAGCTTGAAACATTATATTAACAAATATTTATCCTATTAAAATAATGTTGCAAGAACATGAGTTTTGGACTTTGTGTTAATAATATTATATTAAAATACTCTATTGTACAAAAATAACGCTTTAGTGATACGAATTCTAAGCATATATATATATATATATATATATAATCTATCTATCATTAGTACTTTATAGCTGTTGTATTCATTTATTTTTAAGATTCCGTTTCTTGTTTGATTCTAAAATGGTATAAAGATTTATCAAAAACCGAATTTCAACCGAAAAAATCAAAGAATTTCAATGATTCTTTCTAAAATACTATTCATTGTTTTTCTTTGGATAAATGAGTAGTTTGTCGAAATATCCAATTTTGTGCGTAGATAGTTGTTTATAGTTCGTTTGTCACTTGAAAGTTTTCTTTAAATTAGAGTGCAACTTAAATAATTTTATTTCTTGGATCTTGATCACGCTAGGAGCTTGTAGCATACATTTTGGCTAATTTAAAGCTATTTTTGCCTAATTTCTTAGTATTCTATTAATATTTCGATGAATATTGTAGCTTATTTCGCTGCAAAGGTTTAAAATAAATTAAAGTGCCTCTTTCGGATTTATTTTTACACGTTATGCTGAATAATTTAAATTTAAAATTAATTGTTAAAGAAAAAAAATCATTGGATACCACTTTCTAAAAATTATCAACTCAAGAGAATTTCATTTAAATTTATTTCTTAACTATATTATTTAATACAAATTATAAAATTTTTAGAAAGATATTTTCAGGAGAATTACTTGAAAAATAGGACTTGCTTTTCTCATATTTTCCTACTTCTAACTAATAGGTTATTAAATGTATCTATTTCAGTAAATTTTATGGAGAAAATGAAATTTTACCATATTTAAAATTAATCAGATACGAATGAAAATTCGAGCTTAGTTTATTTATGAATAAAAGAGAGCTTTAGTATAAATCAGCAATCATCGAATCCTTCTTGGTTTCATAATAAAAGATTTACGTTATTTAAAAATAAGGACTGCAAGTTATTCATGATTAATCAAATGCAAAATATTTGGTCAACAGAAAGTTTTACGCCTCATTATGTATAAATTTTAGGCGCTTAATTTATTTTTGTAAGATTCTGTTGAATACTTTATACGCTAAAAATATTATATTATATTTAAACAATCGGAATCCATATGGTTCAAATATTAATATGTAACATACTCTTTATATTTTAAACTGATTAAAACAATTTCTCAAAAGCGAAATGAAATGACAACTCTTCATGTTATAACAGCGATAAGGCAATGAAAATATCGAAAGGATTTTTGATTAAAATTCATTTTATTTCTGACTATATTACACTTAAAGCTTGAAAATGGTTTAAATGAAAATAAATATTGCTCATCTGCCTTTGTTAATAAGTTTCAGAATATAGGAAGATAAGATTTTCTGAAAATTTTATATCCATGATCCATTTCATTTAAACAATTGGAATCGATAGCTCAAATATTAATGTATAACGCACTCTTTATATTTTAAACTAGTTAAAGCATTTTTCCAAAAGAGAAATGAAAGGACAACTTTTCATGTTATAGCAATGATAATGCAATGAAAATATCTAAACGGTTTTTGCTGTCATGACAACAAATGCACAGGTTGCAATTTTCCTCTAAGAAAAATTCTTGATTATTACAAAGGGATTATATAATTTTTATAATTTTATTCAAATTTCAATTTAACTATTGATTTCCAAAATTAATTTTTTTAAATTAAAGAATATTATAATATTTTTAAATATTTTTATTATTTATGTATGAAAATCTTCACAGCTGTCTTCGCTTTTAAGATCTTTAAATGGAGTTTGTGGTGGAATGTAGATTATTATGATCCGTGCAGTGGAAGCAACAGGACGTATGTTTTCGGGAGTATTTCTTTTAATAATCACATTTCACACTAAACAAACACAAAAACAAAGACAAGACAAGACATTCACGAGCGCAACTTAAAATGACAGCATATAATCTCATTTTCATTACACTAGCAATGCATTATGGGATGTGTAAATCAGGCATCGCCATCTATCATCCAAAAGGGAAGATAAGAGTAATGCAACTGCTACATCGCGCCAATGCAGTGGCGGGAAATTTTTTTTGTGATCGTCGGGACGACTTCACTTTCGTTTCATCAGAAATTATTTTTCGTTGGGCGCCAATGTTGTGGAATGTAGATCATTATGATCCGTGCAGTGCAAGCAACAGGACGTATATTTTCCGGAACATTTCTTTTAATAATCAAATTTCACACTAAACAAACACAAAAACAAAGACAAAACATTCACATGCAGATTAACAGAACGGCATATCATCTCATTTTCATTACACTAGCAATGCATTATGGGATGTATGTTTAATCAGGCATCGCCATCTATCATCCAAAAGAGAAGCTAAGAATAATGCAACCGTTACAAGTTTGTGAATTGCAACTTAAAAATAAATGCATGAAAATAAACTTCAAAGAACTGATTATTGTATTAATGTTATTTAAGATGCATTATTATATTACCTTTAAACAAAATTTATTTTATTTCATATTATATTACACTTAAAACTTGAAAATATTTTAAATGAAAATAACTATTGTCCTTCTGCTTTTGTTAATAAGTTGCATAATCTAGGAATACAACATTTTTTCTGAATTTTATATTCATAACCCTTTTTAGAAAATGGGTGGAAAAAGATGCTCTAATCCTTGAATCAGATGCTGCATACTATATGAATCTAGGAATTGGATTAAGTAATTGCAATTTAATTAATTTAACTTCATTAAGTAAAAGTAACTCCTCATTGGATAAAGTAATAATCATTATTAGCAAGGTTAATTTTTATTGAATTTCACTCCTTTTAACTTTCGACAGTTAATAAACCATTAAGGTTTGCTTTTAAATTTTAAAAACTGCCTTAAGATTTTTCTTTATTATTATCAGTGAAATCTTTTAGAAAGTAAAAAACTATACATGCTTCAACTAATATTAACATGATGAAGAAAATATCAAATATGGAACAATTTTTATTATTTTCATATTTTAATAACTTTATTTCCATTGTAATATTTTAAAACAGAGCATATTTAACCATTGTATCAAAATATCGAAAAGAAGAAGTAAAATTTGTCATGCAATTGCTCTGATAATCTATTGTTCATAAAAACTGGACTGCCTTTATTATTAAAGTTTAGTTATTAAATGTCTTGCAATTTCTAAAGTAAAATTCATCAAACAACATTAATATAAGGACTCTTTCATTAAAAAATCAAAATCTTTCGAAACTTTTATTTAAAAATGTTGTATGCAGAAAAATTTATTTACAAGGAAGGAAATTTGAGATGAACATATTTATATTTCATAGTAAAGAATATTATCTATATTATAAACGGAGAAAAGTAATAAAATTAGCTTTTATGTAGGTATAAAAGCGTTTTAAAATTATTAATATAAAATGTAAAAATAAAAAATGTATTCTACTTTTGCTGTTATAAGTGTTAGGTAGTCACACTATGTTTTTTTAGACTCTTTCAATCCTTATGACTTACCTCAAACGTTTTTTATCTCAGAAAGCAAACATTCGTACTTTATCTTCTTTCATTAAATATTAAGCAAATTGCTAAACCTATCAGACGATCCTTTCTAAAGTTCACCTGTTTCAATCGATAGTAATGGCTTCGCAAATGTTAATGACCTAAAAAGTTCTACAGTTTTATCTTTAGTGGCTAAATGACGAACATTTATGAACTAAATTTACAATCGAATTGAGTTGAAATAACAATGTATCTGTTACGAATAATGAGATTAATCGGTTATTATTAATAAGCACGATTAGCACTAATAATAACTAAAATTATTAATAAGAGTCTAAGAAAGTAATAATTACTCGTAAAAGATATAATAATTGTTAAAAATGATTAATTGATTTATCACTTGACCGGTTATTATTTATACTAATCGTAGTTATTATTGATAACAACTGATTAATAACATTGGTCGTAACATAACGATTAATTGCCTGATTTTGTCATATTAGGTCATGTTACACCAACATTGGGTTTGAAGGAGTATTAATATCTCTCCATTCTTTCACCGTCTTCGTCATAGGAAGATTTTTCACTGTTTCTATGTCCAAAAATTTATATTTAGTATCTTTAAGTTCAGGAATTATTAAATATTAAGCAAAATTCTAAATCTATTAAACAATCATTGCTTAATATCACCTGTTGCAATCGGTAGTAAGGGCTTAGCAAGTGTTAGAAATGTCAAAGGTTTTGAAATTCATTCTTTAGAATGGAAAATTATAAACTAAATTTACAAATTAATTGCGTTGAAATAACGATGTATTTATTACTGTCAGCAATGGGTATTAATAAACACTATTAGTACTATAATAATAACTGGTAATTATTAATAAGAGTCGAGCAAAGTATTAATAATTCATAAAAAGTATAATAAACGGTAGAAGTAATTAATCTATTTATCATATTAATTGGTTGTTATTAGTTCTATCCGTAGTTATTATTAATAACAACTGATTAATCACCTTGATAGTAACATAACGATTGATTGGCTGATTAAGATTTATATTGTAAGAGTCGTATTTGGTCATGATACATCAACAGTGGTTTAAAGGAGTATCCATACCCCCCCCCCTCCCCCCTTCTTTTACCCATTCTTCCTCATGAAAAGATTTTTCTTTGTTTCTGTGTTGAAAAATTTATGTCTAGCGTCCGTCCATAAATTCACGAATCACTAAATATTAGGCAAGCTTCTAACCCTATCAGACAATCGTTGCTTAAGATCACCTGTTGCAATCGATAGTAATGGCCTGACAAACGGGAGATATAAAAACTTCGGCAGTTTATTCTTTAGGGACGACGTGGAAAATTTATAAACTAAATTTACAATCTAATTGTTTTGAAATAGTGATATATTTGTCACTTTCAAGTGATTTATTATTAATAAAAAACCAATGATTAATTGGTTATTATTAACAACTGAGTTTAGTTCTAATAATAACTGGTAATTATAAACAAGAACTGAACATAGTAATAATAACTGGTAAAATATATAATAACCAGAATTAGTAATAATTGGTAAAAATGATTAATCAATTTATTACGTTGATCAGTTATTGTTAATTAATTAGTATAAGTGTTAATATTAATAAACGTAGTTATTATAACTAATAACTGATTAATCCCATAGACCGTAACATATCAATCGACTGGTTTATTGGGATTTATATCGTCATATTTTACCATACTACACCAACACTGAGTTTGAGGGAGTATTAATATCCCCCCCCCTTCTTTCATTGTCTTTATCATGGACTAATTTTTCCATTTTTTGAGTGTAAAAATGTTTACCTTGCGTTGATAAGTTCACGAGTCATTAAATATTAGGAAGATTTCTAAACCTATCAGACAATCATTGTTGAAGATCACCTATTACAATCGATAGCAATGACTTAGAGAACGTTAGAAGTGTTAAAAGTTCAGCAGTTTTCTTTTTGGTGGCCGAAGGTGGAAAATTAATAAACTAAATTTACAATCCAATTGCTTTGATATATCCATGTATCTGTCAAGGTCAATGCGATTAATTGATTATTATTAATAATGATTGGTAATTCTAACAATAACCAATAATTATAAATAAGGACATATCAAAGAAATAATTAGTAGAAGGTAAAATGACTAATATTGACAATAACAACTGGTAAAAATGGTTAATCGATTTATCACATTGATCGGTTAATATTAGTTAGTTAGTATTAGTATTAATAACCGGGATTATTAATAATAATAACTGATTAATCACATTGACGGTAACATATCGATCGATTGGTTGATTGGGATTTATATCATTAGGGTCAAATTTGGCCATATTACATCAATTGTGTGTTTGAAGGGGTATTCTTTCATCGACTTTTTTTACGGGCGAATTTTTCCTTTTTTTTTTTTTCCATCTAAAATTTATATCGGTATGTTCAAGAATCATTCACAAGTAACACTTCTTTAAATCCTTGAAAACTAAAAGCATACATTTTACGAAGCGTGCGAATAGCATATATGGTAAATAGTCAATGAACAATTTAACCTATCAAAGCGACGAATAAAAGTTTGACAGGGTGCTAGAAATCAAAAGAAATCATGCTTATGAAAAGCATGTGACAATTATTATTTAGAGGTAACAAAATAGCCCCAAGGTTACCAGCGAAAGTCTTGTATTTTTGCACCAAATCCATTAAGAAATCCGATTTTAAACAACGCCCTGATATTTAGGACACGCCCTTTCACAGAAGAACAAAACATCTTAGTGAAAACCTTCGAAAGCGAGAATAAATGAATTACGATACACCGAAAGAAAAGCTATTAATACAACGCATAATTACGTTTTTGAACGCGAAACTTGAGTCACGCGAATCCACAATAATTGTACGTCAAACAGAAATTTGAAATTATGTCGCGAATATAAATACGGAGAAAAACTATACAAGTGTTAAAAATAATTAGCATTGCCATGTGTTACATATCTAAATAAAAAAGGAAATTCATAAATGCAGACGATTCAGAAACAGTAAAATTCAGAGAGAAGAAAAAAGATTTTTGGATCGTTTTCTACTTTAAGTGGCTTCAAACAGGAAGAAATAAATGTAATTTATTGGCAACAATTTGCCAGAAACCATCTTATTTAAACAATCTAGAATAATATTTAGTCATTATATGATAAAACATAGATCTGGCGCCATGGTCACAAAAGGTTACAATTTTAGGTGTTGATATGCGAAAGAGCTAGATACGCTAGAGGATATTTTTCCTGTTGAAAAACAACGTTAGCGGTAAAACTAGTTTTACTGGTAAACTATCGAGAAACGGACGCTATTAAGATAATCAATATCCCAGATGAAGCAACTTGACCAATCCATATCGGTATGAGGGTTACGATAAGATAATCAACATGGTGACTTTGGAACAATCCTGATTAAACAATCTTGGCTAGTTTTTAGGGACTGAAAAGTTTAAAACAGAATTTCTGTTATGCTCTTAAGCGGATTTAAATTTGATTTCATTTTACACAAAAGAAAAAACCAAAAGGAAGGATTATTCTCGTCGATTTAACAATTGTTTTTGTAAAAGTTTCACTAATAAATTATGAGAAACAGATGCTATTGAGATGGTAAACAAGGAGACTTTGGAATCATCCTGGTTAAACAAGCTTGGTTAGTTTTTATTGACAATATGGATAACACCGCACCAATCTTTCACAAAGATTTGAACTCGTTTTTTGGTATGTAAAATAGAAAACAAAAGACCTTTTTACAGTCAAATAACATCGTCAGTCGCAAAACTAGTTTTATTGATAAAACTATCGAGACGCAGGCATCATTGAGATAATAAAGAAATCGAATTTAAAACAGTCCTAATTAAATATACTAGCTAGTTTTTAGAGATTGTATTGTATATAAACGAAATGTTATGATATTTAGAAAAATTTAAATGTTTTTTATATGTAAAAAATAAGTTAAAAGTGGGCATTCTTCTAACTGAAATACAATTATTGTTATGAAGCCGATTTTGCATGTTGATTTATACATTTGTTTAGCTATATTGTTTAGCCATTTGGAAGCAACATTAGGGATATTTTGAGGTGGATCTCGTAATTTTGAACTCCAGCCAGATGACGATGACAACATCTGTGTTGACACTTCTTTCTCCAAATACCTGCACCATATCAACGGCAGAACGTTTGATTCCCGACGTCAGGTTTAAGGTATACCAGGCCCATATACATGATAGATCTTTAGCGGAATCGGATATCGAACCTGAAGTTCTTTATTCCCTAAGCCGAGACCTAACCACTAGGTCACTGTGCTTCCCTAGTTTCGCTAATAAGCTACTGAAAAACACATGATATTTAGATTATAGTTTACGCCTTGACTTCGGCAAGGGAATTCAATTGTAAAAAATACTTAAAAGGATCCCTTTGGGTCTTTCAAAATTCAATATACCTTCAATATATTTAGAATTAGATGATTTTATAATTAGATGATTTTTTAATCATATTCACTTTGAGCCAAAATACGCTTTCGTTCAAAAGCTCCATAAAAAGCTAAGTATGGCATAATTATATAAATATATATTCTAGTTTCACCTTATAAAGAAAATTAATACAATGATTGAAATGTTATATGGGAAATTTGATTTCAAAAATTTCTGATTCTTCTGAAATTTGATTTCTGTTAAAATATAAGATTTTCCAGTAAAATTATTTTTCGCTTACATTCATTTCTCTAAAAATTTCATTTGTTTTTAAACTGATTTTTTTTTGAACAACAGAAATAGAATCAAGATATAAAATCACACTTGAAATTTCGTTCCAAAAGGTAAACACAAATTAAGCAGAAAAAACATATTAGTAACGACAAAGAAACTCTTAATAATGACGTGTTAATTAAATCCTTAAACTTATTAGAAGGATAAAAAAAAGACGAAGGATATTATTTGAATTGAATTCTGTCTTTTCAATAGACAGTCTATTGTATTAATATTAATAAAATTATCATTACAATAATCCATTATTAATAATTTTGGCGAAGGAATTTTTAATTCTCGTTCAATATTTGAAAGTTTTTTATTGAGGTCGCAGGTCAGGGAGATTAGTTAATGAAGTTGTTATGTACATTTTTTTTTATGTAAGAGCCAAATTTCAATATCAATGTAGATTTTTTTCCTCTCAGTTCACTTTTGTTGAAATTTTCTTGTTTCCAATTAATTGTGATAACTCCAATCAAAGTATCATTTGCTTAATCCATTTGCAATTATTTGCTAATTTTGAAGAGCGATATTTCATTTTTGTATCGAAAGAATAATTGCTTTCTTTTAATTTAAATAATCAATTGTTATTTTTTTCATTTACATTTTTTGTCTATTTCTTTTTCGGCTGACTTAAAAGGGTTCTATAAGTTGTCATAAATTCTTATATAAATGAAGAATCCCTGCTCTAATAAATAAATAAAAAATATAAAAAATTTTCAAATATTAAAAATATCTAAACTGCAAATATACATATTAAGGCAGCTCAACGATTGCCGTAAAATCACAAAGTACAATTAAACTCTCTTATACTAAATTTAATACCAAAGTTCATGCGTGCTGCCTTCGAAAATGTTTGGAAAAACATCATACTCGTTGATAAACACTAAAATATTGCGATGAATTATTTAAGAAAAAAGCTTGTGTCTAAATTTTGCTCCAAAAGTCCACTGCACGTCACATATTGCGTTGACTATTTTTATCAAGATATGTATATCACTTAGCATTCAAGCAATTGCTTAGTATTCAAAATGAGTGCCTAACACTGATCTGATTTTTGTATGAAGCCTTGTTTTAGATATCTAGATTATGTCGAAATTATCTCTGGGTAGACTCTTCAGAATTCTCCTTTACTAAATATTTTTTATAATTATAATTTTTATATGTATTGTTAGTATTCAAAATGAGGTCCTAATACTAATATTTGCATGAAACCCTGTTTTAGATACCTAGATTATGTCGGAATTATCTCTTAAGTGACTCTTCAGAATTCTCCTTTACTAAATTTATTTTCATGTTTATATTTTATGCTTAAATATAGGGTAGTTAAAATGTTTACTGAAAGCAAATAACCTATAAATTAAGAATATTTTTAGAAGAATTTCTTTTTGATAAACCCACAAATAGGAAAGTTTAGATTACCTGTAAACACAAATACAAAACACACATTAATCTGATTTAGAGTTTTTCTTCAGCTGAAAGAGCTCACAAAATATTTATTAATTTCGCTGCGCAACATTCGAATGAAGAAGTATGCTCCCAATCTGACTTCATCAGCGCATTCGCTCTCAAGTAACCTTGTTTACATGTTTGTGAACGCAACCTCCATAATATGGAATCATTCGAACAATTTTTAAAAAAATATTCAGCTGTATTTTAAATTTGCTCCCTACTGCTGTGATTAAATTTAAGTTTTTGGCAATTGCCTCATCTGATATATTTCAAAAATCCTCTTGTCATTGGTTCCACACAATTAGTTCTTAGGTGTTTTGTTATTCTCCTTTTTAAATGGATTTTTTCCGAGTGTCACCTCTCCCCCTAACACCAACAAAAAAAAGAAAAAAGAAATCGCACCTGTTCTGAAACGATGTAATTTCGTTCAATTCAAAAGATTCGATACAAAGTAATTAACCTTGTTTTTGTTAGCGGGTAAAAAATAGATTGATATCCGATTGATTGATTATTTAATTCTCGGCTTTTATCAGCAGTATGGGTATTTTTATTCAGTTTTGCGCCTTTAACACAATTTACTTTCAATAACTTAGTTACGCAAATGAAATTTGATTCGTAAAATAGTATATTTCGATTATAAAGCTTATTAAATTCAACAAAATTCATTTTTGAATTCGCTTTCTTTGCATTCTTTTTGAATTGAATTATTTAATGCTCCTGATTCAAATCTTTTCAATATTTCATGAGGGTTTTATGCCACTTGCAAACCAATTTTTTAAACGTAATCTCGTCAGAAATGAAAAAAATCTATTTTTTTTGTGTTTTCAAATTTTTTTAAGAAAAATAGAATACAAATTAAGTGAAGAATAAAATTAATTAAATCCTGTGAAATTAATATCACAGAAATTTCAAATAAATGAACAAAATGAGGAAATAATACATTTTCAATTAAGGGTTGCATTTGTCAACAATTAACAATATTTAATTAATTTGTAATTTGAAATTTTCATGCACAATAAGTGTGTAACAGGAGATTTTTACTGAAGTAAGAGCAAATAAAATTCGATTAATTTCTAAAAAATTAATAAGCTTTTAAAGAGCAGAAAAATAAAAATACTGAAGATTAAATTCTGAAAGAAAAATTCGTAAATATGTATGCTTGAATTAATTTAGAGGAAAGATAATTAATGACAAATTTTAAAGAAAAAAATAAATTTAATTCATAAAATTTAAACAAGACAGTTTTATTAGGCTAACAAACAGCCAAATATTTATTACTTTAGTTATTTCCTACTTTTTAATATTGAGATATGTTATTTCTCAGACTCTCTACTACAATGTACTCTGGTTCAAAATTTAATATAATTAATGATTAACTGGTGGTTGAATTTAGAAATATATTAAAACGGTATATTATCATCGAGAATACTCAATTTTAGTCTTATAGCTCATTAGAAAAAGATTGAAAAATCAATTACAAAATCCCATTTATACAAACATAAAACAACTAAAGTTAATTAAGTATTTAAAATTTTAAAAAAATCTAATCAAAGATCAGATTATTAGATGTGTAAATTTTGTTGGATGTAGAATTAAAGATTAGATTCATATGTTTTTACTAACTGTAGAAAAAAAGGACATCTACTTAGTGAACGTAATGAGAACAATGTGCCACTCTCTTGCTGAAAGATAAATTTTTAAAGATAATTTTTTGGCAATCCTATACAAGGGTATCAGAGTCCTTCCGCTGGTATAGAGTGGAAGTTTGGATAGGGAGCTCCAGTTCAGGAGTCGAATTCATCATCTGACCACGGCTCGACATTACGAAACCAATCCCAACATAATCATCCTATTATCCCAAAACGGGGCTAAAATATAACCAAATTAAACTGAACTCAAACTAAATCAATTTCGAAGTCTTAAGCCTCCGTGTTCTTACACATTTTCTTTATCAAAAGACACCATCCATATGTTAACGTGATAAAGGTCATCTAATGCTTGCACGCACGAGAAGAACTTTTTAATTTTGTTTTCTATATTTTTCAATACATATTCAAGTTCAGTAAATTATCCACAAGTGCGTTCATAAAGTAATTCAAGCTATCATGGAGCAGGGAAAAAAGAATATATATTTTTTAAATCAGTCGAAAGATATCTGAGAGAATGAATTAACTCTGTGCAGATAGAATAGCTATTGTATTTTATTTCTAGGGAACAATATATTGACATTACGAACGTTTCAACAGTAGACAAGGCAATGAAGAGAATGGGATAAACATTTCTAAAAATTAAAAATTTCCTTAAAAGTAAAATTGAAATAAAGGTCTCCTTTTTAATTGTTTAGTTAGTGCTTACTAGCGATCTCACCTGTTCAAACTTACTTTTGGCGTCTTCATTGTTTGAAGGAATTAAAAAAGTTGCTGCGTGTGTCTCCCCTTTTTCAAATCTAATTTTCTTTGTTGTACTTATTTCTGTTGAAGTTACCAGTACTTTCCAAACTTTCACGAATGATTGATTTGATATTTTACATACATGTCCCAACTCGAAGCAGGATTAATATAATTTAAAACAGATTCCTATTGAATCCTGTTTTAATAACTGAAACCAAACCTTCCTGACAGAAATAGTGCAGCAGTTGTAGGCGTGTAATTACATGTACAAGTTCGGAAGCGTAAAATACTGAGCCAGCCTATGTAGTATAAAAAAGTTTCATAAAAAATGAAATATTACTTGAAAAGTAATTAATCAGCTTGTTCCTTTAAATTAAAAAGACAAAAAAAAACAAATTTTATTATTAAAATTAATTTATTCATTAATTTTTTTAATTAAAAAATTATTTTAACAATGCCTTGCTTTTATACTGACATTAAAATTATCATTTAAACTTATCACAATTTTATTTGTAATGAAATATAGAAATAACAAACTCATATGTAAAAAATATACAAAAATTGATTTCAACGTAATATTTTCTTTTCTTTTTCTTTTCATTACAATAGAGGCAACTTGCTAAATGATGTACGTTATTGACTTTTCTTATTACTTAAACAATTACATTCCAAAATACAGCAAGATATATTCTCAGTTTTTGCTACCCGAATCTTTGGGTCAAAATATAAACTATTATTTTCGAAATGCACGATAGCACTGTAATATTTAGTTAAAGAAATTATGCAAAGCAATTTGCTATCTATTATTACTTGATTATGTTGCAATAAACGACGCATTAACGTAAAAACATCATACATATTTAACACATAACCAACTGCTTATCTCAAATTGCGTATTAATGAAATAGATGTAGAGGAGAGCTCTCATTATAGGAAAGTAGCATTTTGAGCAAATGCACTCAGTGAAAATTAGTTCATTGTATTTTCTAAAAATTGTAAACAGATGCGAATAGGTATCATAGACTTTATTTAACTTTAAATTGCAAGGAATTTTGTTTTTAAATATACATATTCTTTTCCTCAAACAAATGACACTTTAAAAATAATAAATAAATGTTCATACATATTATATTTAAAAAGAAATAATTCTGTATCCGTTTGAATGGCGTCACTTTAAAGAAAATATTTGTTTGTATTAAGGATAGGGGTTTTGCTGTTTTTGCAAAATATAAATTAACTGTTTTTTAAAATAAATAACTAATGCAAAACGTTAAACACTCATCTGTTATTTTTAACACATCATTCCAGAGATGAGAGTTATTTTTAATAAGGCTTCCATCTGTTATTTTTCATTCGTTTTTAAGCCGAAATCTTAATGTTGATCTTTTTTGTAATTATTCTATTTTATCATTATGTTTTAAAAGTATTTTTTCTCTTGCTGATAAGGACCCAATTGAAAAACTCTAAGCATGTCATTTCCTTTGTTGAAAGGTTTGGATGTGTTTTCAATGTTAAAAATACAGGATATAGCTAAGACAAAAACAAAATAAAACTGCGTTCGGTGTTTAACTATTTTCCCTCGTCATAACAATAAACAAAATCGCTTGAGTTATTAACTATATGTATAAAAAATTCAATAGTTTAAACAAACATCTGTATAAAAGACTACGTTTCATTTCAACTACAACACAAATGACAGTTGTTTCTTAATCGGAAAAAAAGCGCTTTTTTCTTCTGAAAAACAGTTATTTATTAACAGTTTTGACATTTTTTAAACCTATTACTCAATTTATTGTATGATAAAAATTTTAATCCTTAAAATATCTCTTTAACTCCTACTTTTATATAACTTTTTTTCACTAGATGTTATCTAAATAATGAAGTTACACAATTTAAATTTAATTGTCTTAATTTAGCACCATCTATTATTTTATTCAAGAATATTGAAAAATGGAAATTTTCCAAGTACTGCACGAGATATTTCAATCAATTTCTAATGAAAATGTTACTAAACTGAAACAATAAATAGATACTACTAGTTATTAACATTATGCATGTCAGGATTAATTTGATAACGTTTTATCGTTTTGCCATATACAGGATATTCATAATTAAAGTATAGTGCTTAAAACTCATTTACAAAAAAAAAAAGCACTGGGCAAACTCTATTTCACTATAGCACTATTTAGCACTAAATAGCACTGTTCTATTTCATATACACACTATTTAGACACTGAGAAATCGATTAATGAATTTTCCCCACCAGGGGCAGAAGTGGTACTGCAGGTTGAAAGTGAGCAGTAAAATAAACATAATAATAATAATAAAAAAGGAAGGTTTATGTGCTCGACTAATGTTTAATGTTAATTTTAACTCAAAGGTATTTTAACATTCACTTTTGTTTATTAACATTTAGAATTTGTCTTTTGAAAAACAGTTGTGTGAATGAATTATGCAATTTTTTGTTAACCTAATTTTAACTCTTGCGATTTTTGATTCCGAGATTATTTAAAAGTAATTTTGTATTTTATAAATGTAGATAATTTAGCCGAATTAAAAGTCCGCATAATACGGCACATCGATAGAAGCATGAGGCAGTCTGCAGTCAAAAATAACATTTTTTAGAACAACCGCGGTGTAACATATTCAAAAAAATATCGGACATATTTTATGAACTAAGTTATGAAATAAAAGTGGAAATTTGCAAAAATAAGCTCTTAGTCTTTAGTCAACAAGTAAATTTAAAAATTTAGTTAAATATTTGAAATGGTATAATATGTAATGATATTTTAGAATCTAATTTAGATCCAAATTAATTTCCAAAGTTTTATCTGAATTTAGCCCATATTGACTTCATTCTAAAATATTCTCTTATCTCCTGACCTCATTCCAATTTTTCTATTTAATTTATACAACAGAAAGCTCTGTAAAAATGCTTCAATCAGCGGTTCCCACGCACCGAGTGAAAGGATAAAAAATTGCTAACCTAAACAAATTCTTCTAATAGATACCTGGATTCCCCTACCGAAATCGACACGTGTAAAGAAATCCCTATCAAAATCTCAAGTATATAAGCACTGGGAAAATTATTTTCTCTTTCTCGCCCCTTTTTCGCTGTCTTCTGCTCTTGTGCCGCGCTGTGAGCAGACGTGTTTTGTCTGTGCTGCTTGTACATAAATCATGCCTCCCTGGATGGAATAAAACTAAGTTAAAAATTCAAAGTGTCTTCTCTCTGTCTTCGGCCATGACCCTGCTTAAATAATTATGTTTACATATATAACTGCTGAAAATTTATATCTGTGTTAAAAGGCACATTTAATATTATTCAATCACATTAAACTTTCCTTAAATTAGTTTTTATGCCTATTTCCTATTTTCTTTGTAACTGAACTCTAAATATTTATAGGTTTGGGGACTGGAGAATTAGAGGATCGAAAACTGATTCTGTTAATGATGTGGAGTATGGGGGCCTTGTGCACGTTAAATCCAACGTTGGGGACCAAATGTCCTTCCTTTGGAGTGATATGGAAGTTTAGAGAAGGGGTCCTAAACATCTAATCAGAATTCAAAATTATGAAGTCCGTCCCAAAATAGCCTTCGCTTCGTTTCCAAACGGGATGTTAATATAACTAAATAAAACTGAACGAATCTAAATATATATACTTTAACTATGATAAAACTATATATTACCCCCAATGGATATATATATAATGTTCTCTTTCAAGTAACTATGTTATTTAATTTTTTAAAAAATTTTATGATTTGCTTACCTTCAGAATACATACATTTTAAATAAGTGCACAACAACAAATGATGATAGTTCAACATTTAAGATTTTTTATTAAAAACATAAAAGAAAAAGAGACAAATTTCAGATACCGAATTTCCGAATAAATACCAAATTTCATCAGTCAAGCTCAAAGAATTTTTTAGTTATCTTTGTCACATAATACCAAAAATCTTTCTCTTGAACTTAAGGAAGTCTAAAACGTGAAGACTCGTTGAAATCTCGAGTTCGAATTTATTGATGTTCACTATATTTTCTTCATACTTCGTAAACGGGAAGGCAAAAAAGAAAAACAACGAAAAATTAGGTAGAAAGTTATTAATATTATGGATTACTCATCTTGGAAAAACAAAATAAAGAATGAAATAAATAAACACATGGAATATATTTTGAAGAGGGGTCGTCCTGATTGTCATAATAAGATTAATTTACATAACATAGCAAGAAATGAATTGCTAAGGGAAAGGAAATCACTAAAAATTATTTTAATAAGTTAAAAATTTGATAGAGAAAAGACTGAAAAGTAAGGTGAAATTTATTAATGACATGAATTACTCATCTTGGAAAAGCAGAATACAGAATAGATTGAAAAGTAAGATGAAATTTATTAATGACATGACATCTTGGAAAAGCAGAATACAGAATAAAATAAACAAACACATGAAATATCTTTGAAAGAGGAGTACAACAAAGAAAAATCTATGATCATTAGGAGAAAGTAAATCTACATAACAAAGCAAAAAGGAAGCAATATCACTTAACCCATATATCTGCAAATGAAAGTTGTTTATATGCAAACAATTCATTCATCAGTTGGTAGTAGTTTCCATGTGCATCATAAATGAAAGTGTTAAGAAATAAAAAGAACTCTCTTTTTTCCCGTTAATATTAGTGAAAGCGTTGTACAAATATCACATCTTTTACTAAATCAGTATTTCAAAGAAAACCTTCAAAAAGTCCTTGAAATGAAGTAAGAAGAAAGACAAGCAATATCCAAAATCATTTTTAAATATTGTTTTAATCTTTTAATAAACATTTTTTGCATTTTTTGGTGCATCCGTTCAGCGAATAAATATTTGAATTCGGCAAAGAAATTAAAGATGGAGAATATTTTGAAATTACGTGGTATTTTTAAGTCAGTATAAAAATATAAAAATAATTTAATTATCCAAGACTAAATTGCAATTAATTAGCTTACTTTTTTATTATTAACATAAATTATCTCAGTTATTAATTCTGTTTTCGATTTATTTTTATCCCCGAGAGATTCGAGATTAAAGAAATAATAATATGTATAAATAACGTGTAATAAATGTTTTAATTTGTGAAAAAAAGGCTAATGCACAATACAACCACTAGCTAATAGATCAACCGTACTATGCGGGAGTATAAACACTAATTTCAAATATCTCAATTTTTGTAATATTCCTAAAATTGGGAACTTGTGAGAAAAATTGGTATTTATCAAGCTGAAAGAAGGAGAAAAAATTCAACTCTTTTTATTATGTTCATTATTTCTGAATTGAGTGTTTTCAGGAAATGAATTATGTAGATTGACAAAATAAAATTTATAATTTTTCTTTAATCTTAATTGCCTCTTGTAATATTAATATACAATAACATCATGCTGAAATAACGTAACACCATGTTTCATGACGTTAAAGTAATATTATGTTCATTAGGTAAAAAATTAAAACTATGAAGTAAAAAAAAAGGAAGGAATGTTTTCAATTAGAGATGTAGACGACATTCAGTCCTTATTGCAACTTGATGAAATAAAATAAACGAAGGAAAGTTGTCAGAGCGAACTACATTTAAATTGATAACTTGTAATTTCTTCACGAAGCGACAGGAAAATAATGGGACAAATCCATATAGAAATATAAATGTAGATAATCCATCTAGAAAGCTTGAAATGACACAAGGCTTAACAGTATATACTTCTCAAAGGTTTAGTTGTCCCTTCATGGCTTTGGGATATAGCTGTCCATGTGCTTTTCCTCCCAATGTAATCCAAAGCTATTAAGTAAAGGTATCCTTCTCCGCGACATAGGTTTGTTTATCTAGTTCTTGTGTTCCACGCACTAAAAGGCACTCCCTTGTTGCATTCGAGTCTGTAGACTTAGGATATATGAAAAGAGGACCAATATATGGGAGTAGTATAACACTGTCTTTGTGTGGTGGAAGTGGCTCTTGGGAGAGTGGTAGTGGAAGTAGAATTGACAATACCCAAGCTTACAACTTCTGTGGTTTCAGCAATCATTCTTAGAAAACATAAGGCAAGATCACGATTAAAAACCTTGTTCTGTAAATCTCATTTCAACTTTTGAAACTTTTATGACAATACTTGTGGGCTGTCTAATCCATTCAGGTTCTCTCACAAAACAGCGACTTCCAATTTTCGTTAAACTCAATATTTTATTTTCATTGATTGTTAGGAATTAATAGCCTGATGAAAAGTCCCTATCATGGAATTAGAGGAGCAAAAATTCTAGATGTGATTACACCAAAGGACAGTAGAGAATATGAAATCCTTAACTGGCCAAATATCCTCATATGCTTTGGAATGGAAGTTTTAGAATGAAAAGAGCTGTTATCATTTCTTATTTTCTGTCAATAACCAACGAAACAAATTCTTCTCAATGCAATTTATAGCAGAACGATATGTATATGCAATAGATTCAGTTATTTATTGACAATGGAATTCGTCAAGAGCAGATAATAGGTTAATAAATAAGTATAGTTTTTATTCAAAATGCTTTTTTCCATGTATTAAACAATATCTGTGTATATTTTTAAGATAAAAAAGAGAGCTCTATTACCAGCGACTAATTATCTACTTAAAATGTAAATAAACAAAAAGTAAATAATCATTAAATAAGTTTAAATAGACAAACAGACAGATACTTTTAAATAAATATATTAGGGTAAATTGTTTCCCTGGAGTTAGGCCATAGATCTATCTATAGTATCACGCTGCCACTTGAAAAATATTGCTTCTACATATAATTGAGGTTTCATTATGTTATTTATTATATTTCGAAGCTGCTTCGGCAGTATATAGCTCATCCTCATCAGTCACTTTCACATCTCTGATTCATCTCTGTTTCAAGTTCATCTATTAAAACAACAAAAACAAAAAAATTAATCATCAGGATAAATCAATCATATAGAAAATCACAAATAATACTCTGATTTAAACACAAAAACTTGCACAAACATTTTATGGAAGGCTGACAAATGAATTTTTTATTCCAGCGGTCTAATCATCTTTGAGTCGCCAGCAATGCTGCTGTCCTGCAACTATCCTTGAATCCACCTAATGACAGTAAAAATGCAAAATGAAAAGCGCCATTTTATGTTTAAAATTTTTAATTAATCCGCAATATGTTGGTGGAAACGGATTGTCAAATCTGAAATAGATTTTATGCATATTTGCCATGCAGCTTCAATGAATTAAAATCCATGAAACAAGCTAATTTTCCAAACGTACATTAAATTTTGAAATTGCTGCGCTATTAAATTTTTTGAACACTTTTCTAAAAAGAAATTATGGCTATACGTATTTTGTAACTGTTCCACGAAAAAAAAAAAAAACATAATTCTCTCACTTTGCAATCGATTTCATAAACTTAAGCAACGGCAATGTATTAGTCAGCACATATTGATTATACAACAATAATAAAGAGGTAAGATACAAAAAAAATATTTAATTTTAATTCTATTTGCACATTCGACCAACTTGGAATAATATTTAGAATTACTTCTAAATTTGAATTTGTTTGGGAAACAGAATCGCTGTTACATTTTTCTTGCTTCTTTTTATTTGCGTCTTCGTTGAAGCTCGAAAACCGTTAATCTGCACATTTCCTGGGTAATCTGCAAATCAACGGATTTCTTTCCTTAAAGTGTGGAATAATTTACGAAATAAATTATCCAAAATTTACATAGAAAATGTGTACAATTACTTATTGCAAATCGTTGAAATGCTATATATGTACAATTACTTATGGCAAATCGTTGAAATGCAAACATCTGCTTCCTCAGTTTCTTTTCGCACCTGCTCCTCTATTTCATTTATCAATATACCACGAAGAAAGAGACAAAATCCACAAAATATTAAATACGTTTCATTAAAACATAGTCAAAGCCCAAATGAAACAGTTCTGGTGTTCATGTGAACTTTGTTAACAAAAACAAAAAAAATTAGAAAAAAAGAAAATTTTCAAACACTTTTAGCATGTTTTTTAATTAGTAGCATATAGATTATTACTTTGTTTGTCTGGATATTAAGTGTCCGAAAGTTTTGGAGTTATTCGAAGATATATCTTATTTTCACTCTAATGCGTGTTTATACAGAAATTGCAAATTAAGTAGATAATGTGAAAAACGAAACAGTTTCCCACACTTTTATGGATTGGCCTATTTTATCTGCAGATTACCCAGATAATCTGGATTTTACCTGATTTCTCCATTATGAATGTAGCCTTTATAAGTATTAAACACATATAAATTTCATCTAAAATGGGATATATTTTTCACGAAAAATCGTTCAACAATGCACGAAAATGGGTTTCGTGCTTCGTTTTAATCGAAACTGTATTAGTTATTCTGCAGATTTTCACGTCTATTTCAATGGATTTCATAAACTTCACAGACATATCATCATGCCATTTTTCATTTCCTAGTTCAAAAAAACATGCGTGACAGAAGTATTTTGATATAGTTCAAAGAAATGAAAACCGTAAACATCTCGTTTCTTCCTTATGACATCCAATCAGAAAAGAACGAAAGAAAAATATCAACATGAAAGATTGAATTCTCATCTACCTACACGAAAGGGAAATTTATGTTGGGTATAACAGCGAAATGAGTGAATTTTAAAACGAGACCAGAGATTCAAAGACAGACGGCAACATGCAACAAATATAAAATGAACCCACGTTATTTGTAATTTTTTGGGAAGTGCTTAGAAATAGCGTGTACAGCATATTATGACACAAATGTTTATATTTTATAAAATATAATGTCAGCTGTATATTATACTTAAAAGTACAACATAAAAAAATCGTAAGATATGCTGCGTGAAAGTGGATTAGTATTTTAAAATGGAATAATATGCATTTTAATGCATTATCAATTTTCAGATGCAAATTAAGCATTTTTAAATATTTTAACTTATAATTTTTTAAAAATCTATTTGTAACTTTTTTTATTGTAGATTACACCCTTCTATTTAATCAACGCATTGTGAAATATTTTTGTGTTTAAACGAATACTTTACAAAAAGGGAAGGCATTATATTAAAACTTATAAAGCTACCGATGTCTTTTGAGATCGTCGAAGCTATCAAAAATGAAAGTCAGAAAACTTTTAAGCACAGCAGCGAGATCGCGAAGTAAAGTAGACTTTTCAAAATGGTGATCAACGATTAAACCAAAATTGAAAATGAGAAAAATAAACTTCGATGCATGCGTGTGCGTGTATGTGCATGCTGCTTTTGTGTGTGTTTTAATGTGTTTACATAAACAACTTCCTTGTAGATACGTTGATCCTCACCTCAGGTGGAACACGGAAAAAGAGAAAAAAGAAGAACCGTTTACTAGGAAGTCCAAAGAAATTGGTTTTCTTTCCGATATTTTCTTTTTAAGCTTGCAAGGGATTGAAAGGAAGATATCTTTTTTCAGAAAAGATGGATAAGAAGGAATCCTAGATCTTATTTTCTTTTGTGGCAGGAGAATAAATAAATATCTTCCCAAAATAAACTTATTCCACCATTTCAAACTAAAATATATGTTGATATTTTTAAAAGTGAGTTTCTTTTGTGGTCAAAAATCGGGTAATGAGAGGCATAAAACAAATTGATGTTTTCATTATTTTTTTGAAATAAAAATTTATATCCTATCCTAATTTAACTTTTTAAAATTTCTAGTGCTTAAAATTCTGATCAACGTGCTAAAATTCCGGTAGATAAACATTCGCTCTTGATATAAAAATTAGTAAATCCAAAAATTCAAGAAAAGTTTCCTTATTGATATAACCTTTCTTTAAAAATTTGTTTTTATAATCCTGCTTAAGTGTTTTCACATAAAATTTCTGTTTCAAGATGAAGACAGTATGTTTATTGATTTGCCTAAGAATATTAAAAATTTGTTTTTATAATCCTGCTTAAGTGTTTTCACATAAAATTTCTGTTTCAAGATGAAGACAGTATGTGTATTGATTTGCCTAAGAATATTAAAAATTTGTTTTTATAATCCTGCTTAAGTGTTTTCACATAAAATTTCTGTTTCAAGATGAAGACACTATGTTTATTGATTTGACTAAGAATATTAAAAATTTGTTTTTATAATCCTGCTTAAGTGTTTTCACATAAAATTTCTGTTTCAAGATGAAGACAGTATGTTTATTGATTTGACTAAGAATATTAAAAATTTGTTTTTATAATCCTGCTTAAGTGTTTTCACATAAAATTTCTGTTTCAAGATGAAGACAGTATGTTTATTGATTTGACTAAGAATATTAAAAATTTGTTTTTATAATCCTGCTTAAGTGTTTTCACATAAAATTTCTGTTTCAAGATGAAGACAGTATGTTTATTGATTTGCCTAAGAATATTAAAAATTTGTTTTTATAATCCTGCTTAAGTGTTTTCACATAAAATTTCTGTTTCAAGATGAAGACAGTATGTTTATTGATTTGACTAGGAATATTAAAAATTTGTTTTTATAATCCTGCTTAAGTGTTTTCACATAAAATTTATGTTTCAAGATGAAGACAGTATGTTTATTGTTTTGACTAAAAATAATGTAAGGAGAGAAATCAGAGCAAATTTCGTTTTGAATAATAGCTGATTTCCTACTTACAAGCATAAAACCTCTTTTGAAATGGATGGAATGGATCCATTACAAAATGGATGCTTAGATGAATCAACCTACTAAATGGATATTTTCAATCAGATTCTTGTATAAAAAGTTTAAATTTGTTACAGCAATTGCGTAAAATGGAATATATATCGTCAGTGTTTTATCAAAATGTCTCCTGTCAAATTTTTCAAAACATATTCAAAATGGCAGCATAAGTTAAATAATTTGGTATCAAATTGTTGCATGCGATGAATGATCGCTATATGTTGCTGAAAAATGCTGTGTACCGCTAGTGGTTCCAAATGCTACATGAAAATTTTGGATGTTGCGTTGTATATGATTTTTGAATTACATTTTGATTCACTAGCGATTATACTAAGTTTAACTGATCAGTGAAATGGAAAGTCATATTCGATATGGAGTTTTAAGTTGTGTCTTTATGTGAGGCTCATAAACCAGCAATATAAAGCTAAATTTTGAATGTTTAATTGTATTTGATTCTATACAGCGGAATCTTTCCACTTTTCTCTTTCTATTGCCGTGGGTCTGATTTATAATTATCAATCCATCATCATCAAGTTGCTTATTCCATCCATATTTACATTTACTCTCAATATTCCAGTTTCTCTCTAGAAACTTTTAAAACTCTCAAAATCGCAGACATTCATCAACAGCGTTCCTATGTATCGTCATTAGAATATCAAAATGTCGAATGTCAGATTTTCCATTTTATTTTATTGATGTAAAACACTTGTATAGGCTAACTACATCTGCCCTCAAATTACTGCTCGTGATATGTGATTGTTGTATGATGCCATAAATGCCATATGTTGCTAATTATTCCAGTTATTATATCAACACTTTATGCTTTACTTGGTGTGGTTTTGAGTATATGACATTTTGATATAACAACGACGACATTGGAAAAATTTTTCAAATGATTCTTCCATCTATTAAGTCAGAATTCATTAAGGATCATATGTAAAGGAGAATACACAGCTTGATATAAGACATAATTTTTCAACAATTAAGATATTAATTGTCTAAACATAAAATGTACAGTGGAAGAGAATGAACTCAAGATTTAGCAATTAAGAAATTTTGTACAACAGAATCGGTATTCCGTACTCAGTATTTGGTGAAATAAAATCTTGCATTCAATTCGACGATTAATCGACTTTATTTGCTTAAATTGAATCCATTAAATTTGGTTGATGAATCATCAGACAATTATGAGTCACTACAAATCATCTATATATAATTCAAAATACTATCATTATCATCCCACACAGAAAATTTCTTTTAATTCAAACAACCTGATTGAAACTGAAATACATTTACTAATGACTAATAAACAATCTTTTGAGTTGATTGGATTATTTAAGGAAGAGAATAAAGTTAAAGAAGTACACTCAGGACAGCGTTAAAGGAAATAAAGCTACCTTTTTGGAAATCAAAGAATTAACAAAAATTGAAGCTTTTGCAAATATTTTAGCTGTTTATAAAGTGCTAGAAATTTAAAAGCTCATTTAAAAAGGTTACTTCAATTCTTCTATGAAACTTATGCAGAAGAATATGTCTGGAAAACAACAAACATTTATCGTGATTATCCTCAATTTAGCTTCCTAAATTAATGACTAAAAGATATGAAAATTCTGATTACAGTGTTACATTTTAATGAATAACTTGATACTTTTGAACCAAATGTTAAATTGATGAAATGCGTAGGACTTCTCCAGCAGGATTCATTTGCTTACTCAAGTCAAAAATGTGTTACCATGGCAACTAAATGACGTCAAGACGCATCTCACATGTCACTCGTTTCGTTTAAAGCCTTTGGGCTATAATGTTCTATGCTAACATTCTAACATTCCCTTAATGAAGAATGTGTTTACATTTTAATCTGGCTGTTTACATTGAATAATTCAATCAATTTTAGTAGAAAAATGTTGAAAAAATTGACTTCGAATTTCTTAGTTAATTTTTATAATCTTTTTATTTTATGTATCTAGCTAAAAAATCCATAAATTTGGAATTCCAGTGAGGGGTTTTTTTTTTGATGGGAAAAAATATACACATGTATCTGGAATTTTTCCTGATCATAACTTAACTAATTAACTTTAACTTCCTAACATTTTCTGATCCCCTCCAAACAAGCGCATACAAGGTAAACAAAAGCTTTTTTATTAAATTTTGTGGCAAAATTTACAAAACACTTTATATTTATTTTTTCTTTCCTTTTTCTCCTGATTGTTTCTCAATATAGTAATTTTATTCATTAGAAATTATTCTCGAATGTAAATCTTGATTCTCTGAAGGAGTAATTGTCGGAAGAATTGACGTATTTAACATTAAAATCTGCTGAAAATGTCATGCTTCAATGTCAGAGGATATTTCATTTTAAATTAGCATTGCTAAGCAAATATCTGCACAATAATCAACGGATGTTAGCTTTAACATTGCTGTCCTTCAAAAAAAAATAATAATAGTTTCGAAGCCATTCTTTGAGTATTTGAGGGCGGAAAAGCGGAAGAGGAAACGCATTTTAAATCCACACATCTCGCGTATTGATTGTCATTATGAATAAAAACATCTCGCGTATATATTGCAAAATACTGCTCTTGTCTCCCTTAAGCCTTTAAAAGAGAACTGGCTGGTAGTTGTGAAAAAAGGCTTTGTTATAAGCTTCTTAAAATTAGCGTCTAATTTTCCTTATGAGCTTAATAATCTTACCTTGGTTTGCGAGTTGCTTTTATGAATCACTTGAAATTGTTAAGCATTAGGACTTTTCAGACATATAGTCAAAAATCTAAATATTTGTGAATTAATTACCTTAAAAGCAATGGAGCAATGAAATTCAACATTTGTGACGATTTATAATATAATAACCCAGCAAAATCTGTAACGCCAGGCAGAGTTAGGAACATCCCTTCACCTTTGTTATGAGTAATCCCAACTTCAGTTTTGGCATGAAGCATCTCAAACATTTGACGATCATTTGGCTATCAGATGTTACGAAAACCAATAGTATCTCTCATCATATTACAAATCAATTGCTAAAATAAATATTGTATGTTTAAAACCATGCACATGAATAGAAAAATCTAATCTATACAAGCTATTAACATATTTTTTAGTCGGAAATTTCACTTTACATTAAAGCTATGAAATGTTGTGATCGTTTTTAACATAGAGTTTAAACTTTTGATGATCAGCTGGCATTTGGCAACCTATATTAGTTTTTCGCAATTTGTTTTGCTGGTGATCGCTGATTTTCTAATAATATTTTACCGATCCAATAATTAGCTAAGCGGAACATTGAATTAAGTAAAACTGCAAAAACGTTCATTGAAGCAGTTTGAAACGTTCGTAGAACGATTTTGTTTACAATTAATTGTTGCCATTTGGCAAAGTGATTTCTATTCCAAGTACGTTAACGTTTTATAAATATGGATGTTTAATTCGATTGATTTATCAGCGTTCTCATAAAGTTTACGATTTTCATTTCTGAAATAAAAAAAAATAGGTACAGGTTCGAAAATTTCACATTTTATTTGCATTTTTCATGCTGAATTGCAGCAAAGATCAATGAGCCGAGGTCTGAAATTACTTTATGTCGATTTATTCTATTATCACTTCACGTACCAATTGGAGGTAATTGCTAACATTTCCTTTCGTGTTTTTTTTTTTTAATTTTGTGTTTGTTGCGTCTTTTTTTAATAGTGGATCACAATTTGTTTCAATTCCATTTTAGTGATTTATTTTGATTTGTGTGTCCATGAAAATTATGTAAAGAGAATTCCCACTGCAAGGAAATAAACATTAGCAAAAAAGAGAATTACACAATAGAGAGCGAGACATATCCAAGAGATATTCAATCAGATTTGAGATACTTTTAACATGATAACAGCCCGTCTAGAAGAGTACATGTCCTACTTGTTGCAGAATGATCCACAGAAACCATAATCTAGCTAAATTTACTCAGAAAGATGTCAATGACTGTTGATTTAAGCCTTTCAGGCCTGGTGATAAATGGGGCAGACACTGGATAAATATAACATATGGCATGAATTGCCTTCATGTTGCACTGACATGTTTCTAGATTACATCATAATCTGGATACAAATGAACAACAAATGAAAATTTTTAATTAATTAACATATTAATTAATTTTCTTAATTACTCTGAGTACAATTAATAATATGAGATATTAAGTTTTCTAAATAATTATTTCCTTCCATTTTATTTAACAAACATATAATAATTTGAACTGGAAAAGGTTAAGTGAAACCTCTTAAATCATAAGAATATATATATATATATATATATGATTTAAAGCTTTTCAGTAAATTCAACTTAACTCTTAATATAAAAAATATAAACAACAACTTAATATAAACAACTTATTTCTTATGATAAAAACACAGGCATTATCGTAAACTTTTCACACAGAACACATTTTTGCTCAATACAAGGTGATGAAAAAGTGTCTGATCATTTTAAAATGTTTGTAATGTTCTTTATATTCTTTGAATTTCCAATTTCGTTTTTCTTATCTTGAAGTTAAAACTTTTAATATATATATATATATATATATATATATATATATATATATATATATATATATATATATATATATATATA
The DNA here is from genome assembly GCF_947563725.1 of Argiope bruennichi. NCBI lineage: Eukaryota > Metazoa > Arthropoda > Arachnida > Araneae > Araneidae > Argiope > Argiope bruennichi. Next base: position 90,430,405 of record NC_079162.1, read on the forward strand.
TATATATATATATATATATATCATCAAAGGTGAAATATTATAACATTCGAAATGTAATGGGAAAGAATACACTAGGTGAGGGGAGGATCTTTGATAGACATTGCAGTCATTGTGTGGAAACAACCCTTCTTAATAACGTAATTGAATCTGAAGTAACATCAGGAAAACATCTCAGAAATTTGTTGGTAGTAAATATAATAATGGTTATAGATATACAGATAACTTCCTACAAGAAATTTTGTGACAGTTGTCCGCTTTTTCTTTTTCGGTACAAAATTCAGTTTACTCTAGTTGTTCAACTGGAACACCTATAGGATTTTTAATGCTTAAAAAATGTTGATTTTCAGCAAAATATAATAATTATCAATCATCAACATTTTCGCTAAATTTCATTTGTGAAAAAGCAAAAGAGATTGTTTAACGGCAAAATGAACCCCACGGATTTCTGCATGCAACATATTAGATTTAAAGACTGATCATTTTTAGAACAAAATCTCATTATCTGGATCATATGGATAATGAGGTATCCGTTCATACTAAATTTTTCAAAATTCATACTATTTATTTATATGCGAAATTAAAAGAGAAATTTAGTTGACTTAAAAAAATAATGTTTGAGCAGTGATCTACTTTGAACCGTCCAAATTTTAGCTACCAAATAAAAAAAATAAATTCACTAAATACAATTTTTAAAATACATTTTTATTTAGCAAATTTAAACGCAATCTAAACTTTTACAATTCTTAAATTTCTATGGCATACAATTCTATGGCATAAATTTTTAGATAAATTAATGTCTTAATCGATAAATAAGAACATTAAAATATTTTTTATCATCGGGTAAAATATCGATTACAAATTCCATATTTACAAATATGAATCCATTCCTGAAGTGAAAACATTTTAAAAATATTCGGAAATCAAAATTTAATATTAATTGTAAAAATATTTGAGAATCAGTTGATAATTTTGTGCCATCATATTTAAACCAACATTACCGATAATTTAACATATATATTAATACAAAAGTATTTATATTGAAAAGCTGTATACGGTATCGCTTGAATAATGGCCGAAACACGCGTGGTTGTCAGATTAACTTCTAAATAGCATCACTTAGTATATAAAATCAATTTTTCTCTAAATTAATATGATTTAAAAACGTTAAATTGATAATTTAAAAACGTTAAATTGATCATTTAAAAACGTTAAAATATTTTATTCTTATCGTGAACCAATAACTGCACAATATTCCCGAAGTGTAATTTATGAGGAAATGGATGAAAAATCGATCACAAAATTCCATCTTTATTAACATGAAACATCGAAGTAAAATCTTTAGGCAAGAATATTGAAATCAAAAGATAATGTTAAATGTAACTATATCTAAAAGAGAGAAGATAATTTTGCATCTCCGTTTTTATACTAACATTATAGATAATTCAACATATCAAATTTTAATGCAAAAGGTTTCTTATTGATAAGTTGTTTACTATATCGCTGGAATAACGACGGAAACACGCACAGATTTCAGATTCTGAGATGCTTCCTTTTAAGTTTCTAAATCATCCTTTTCGGAACGATAGCTCTTTCAGGAGAGGTAATCATTCTTTTTCTCTCCTTCCTCGTGGTTGGTCCACCCCACGGATAGGTGTAAACAAACTTGATCGCTCCCCAATTTATCACTGTGTCACTACGGCACGCGAGTCTAACATCGCTTAACCTGTTTCCACCCCCTATTCCCCAGACCGGGAAACAATTTTTCTTTTACTTCTGGACCGATTCGTTTTGTTTCGTATCACATGCAATCTCCTGAAAAACATTCCATATTTCATTTTCCTCGGTACAGATCTCGGAGGTTTTCGTTACTGTATTCTTTTTCATTGCAAAAAAATAGCAAACACGCGCACAAATGCAATCAGAAATGGGGATAAATAATACCCTCCCTTTTATTTGTTCGGACATCATCACTTAATGGGATTCGGAAGATCTGTGTCATTTTTTTTTTTTTTTTTCCCATCAAGGCAGCTGCGTTATGATGGCGTTTCAGCTGTCACTTATTCAGTTATAAATCTACACCTTGCTGTGTCTTTCAGAAGTGTGATTAGACAGTAAATCTTTGCCTTTCTCACTAATATATCGCACGTGCCTCAAAATCATGCTCAGCAAAATTAATTATTATCAAAAAATTGTGTTATCTTTCAGTTTAAGAAAGTTTATAAAAATTAATCAAACCTAAGAATTGAATGGATTGATGGAGAAAAATGATAAAAATTGATGATCAAAAGGAATTTGATTACTGCTTAATGAATAGGAAAATGGCATAATTAATTTTTAAATGCTGCAGAATTTTGCTTGGGGCCGTGATAGATACAACTTTATAATTGTTTCTCAGTAAACAACGCGGATTTTTTAATGTCTTTTAGTGTTTCATTAAGTGTTTTCTTTTTTCATTCGACCCAATCGACCTTTTAAAAATTGAACAATTTCTTTGCCCTTTTTTCGACAGTTAGCTAAATTACTTGTAAATTAAAGATGTTTAATCTCCTTCTTTCACTAGAGGTTGAAGTTGCAAGCTGGTTTAATTCTCAATTCATCATTTCTCAATCGCCATCTTAGATTAATTTTTTGAATTCTCCTTCTTCCATATTCGGAAATTCATCGCTTCCATTTTTTCTTTTCTTTTCTTTTTGCAATTTGTGTGATATTTTTGGTTTCATTTTCAATACGGTGAAGTATCCCGTAGAATACAATTTGTGTGATATCCTAAATTTGCACGAATTAAATGAAAACAATTAAAAATTCGTATGTAAAAAAATCATGTTCTAATGGTTTTACCATATTTAGATAGTTTTCAAGAGTTTACAAACAAGATTTAGACTATTTAAAGATTATTGTTATTGCAACAGATTAAATTTTAAAATGATCCTGATATTCATTCTGGTATTAAATCTGCTTTAACCATAAATATCTCAAATGGTTTATGGTTATGTTATAAAAAATATTCTAAATCCCTCTAAGTTTTCTATTCCTTATGGTGACTATCCAAATGCGGAAGTTAAGAAATGTTATACTTCGAGGACAAGGCAAAATAAAATGAAAAGTATTAGATAAATGAAAATGAAAAGCGAAACTGTCTCAAAAGTGATTTATAAGATATGCTGCTACAAAACTGTAGTAAAATGGCTTCATAAACACCTCGCGATTTTGAAGAGTAGTCAGATGGCAAAGAGGAAATCTCATTTTCCAAAATTCCAAGCCACTCCAGTTTGACGTTGTTACTATTAAATCATTGAAAGAAAAGGATCCTGATAAGATTTTCGTTTGAAATCATCTTCTCGACTTAAAAAATATAGGTTATTAGTCGTGGGGAGATGATAAATTAATAATACCGCTAATCGAAAAAGTCTACAATGAATGTATTATCAGCTAATGAAGGCATTTTATAGATTTGTTTCTTGCCTTTGTTCTTACATTTGATGCATTATCTTCCTTATCTCATTTGATTTTTCTCATTTGTTGATGTTTCATTTTTAGCTACATTTTAACACCTAATACATACATTTCGACTTGGTCAAACCTCAGTAAAACTTAGTTAACCAGAATTCAGTATAATTTGGTTAGATTCAAATCCCATTTTGAAACACCACGAGGGCATGCTTAAAATGGACTTTGGAAATTTGAATTGTGGAATTTGATCCGTGAAATATGATCTATGAACGATTTTCCGTCTTTGTCGGCGTGGTGCTTATTAAATCTGTTGAGGTTCAAACGTTTTTTTCTCTAACAAGACGCTAGAGGAATTGGCTTCCAGGTCATTAAAGCATGATTTAGAGTGGTTACTTCCATCTTCAAAGGAGCTCTCATGTTTCTTTAAAACGGAATGTACACATAACTATAGTAAACTAGATAAGTATGTCAAGCTAAATACTTTCCTGTTTTATTCTAGTTAATATTTTACCAGCCAGTTAAATTTCTAATATATCTGAAGTCGGGAAATAAGTGTCTGATGTAGAAGGAATTTTACAAGTAATTTTGCAGCTACTACTACTAATTTCAAGCTGCATCTATGCCAGCCATGCTTTTCGTGCATGAAATATGCATATTGTTACGAAATCTTACAAATACATGAGAGTTGTTATTTCAATTTTTTAAAATGCTGTTCTCAATAAATTTTAACTCTATTTATGTATTTTTAATCGATGAATATTTAAACAATAATTTTCACATTCAATCCAGTGGGGTCTTTCTTCCATTTAGCAAAATCAGATTTGGCCAGCAGCTGAATAGATAACTCCAAATAACTAATATTTTAATTCTTTAATGAATTAATAATGTCCTACTAATCTAGAAAAGGTTAGTAGGACATCTTAACTAAATTACCCTAATAAATTAAGTCAAAAATAATATTTACATATTTTGCAGTATGTTGAAAAAGCAGTTTTTTTAATGCTTTATTACAAATGTGTATTTTAATAAAAGGAATTTGAAAGGGAATCGAATAATTTGTTTATTTGATTATACGAAAAATAACATTTTATCCAGTGCATTCCCTCTTTTTTCTCAGTTTATTCATGCGAGGATGCTTTATTCTATGAGTAAACATGAAATATATAGTTTTATTTTTAAGAAATTATTAAATTATTGCACTCTTTAACTTATTTCATGTTTATAACGATGGATGTTTTTAAATCGATTTTTTTACTCGTCTCTTCAACTAAAGAGTTTCGAAATTTAGTATAATTACATTCTTGATGAAAATACATTACTTTTTTTATTTTCAAAATTTAGTAATCAATTACGTTATTAACTTAAATAAATTTTTATTCCATTAGAATGACACTCCTCGTATGAAATTTGAGAAAAATATAAGTATGAGCAAAATAATAATTAAATAATGAAGGAATAATCATTAAATTATGATGAAATTATAATTAAAATAATGAAGAAATGATTCTTAAATTATGATGAAATAATAATTAAAGCATTGAAATAAAACAAGCAAAATAAAAATTAAATAATGACGGAATAATCATTAAATTAGGATGAAATAATAATTAAAATAATGAAGAAATAATTCTTAAATTATGATGAAATAATAATTAAAACATTGAAGAAATAATTCTTAAATTATGATGAAATAATAACTAAAACAATGACGAAATAATTATTAAATTATGATGAAATGATAATTAAAATAATGATGAATAGCAAACTAAAATAAAAAAGAACATTTCTAAAAGCTGTTATTGTAAAACTTATTTGTAAATAATTTTTCGAATTAAAGTTTCAGTTTTTTTAGATTTTCTTATAAAAAATTGAAAAGAAGAATTACTTTAAAAAATTCTTCTTAATTTACTGAATGAAATGTTTTCACGTAGAAACAAATCCTCCATTTTTTCATCGACACAAACACGGAAGTGTTTTCTTTTTTTAGAAAATCCATTCTTTGACAGTAAAAGACGGAGGAAAGTTTATCCCTGCCATGAAAATTCTTTCTTTTTCTCTCTTGTATATATCTATAAAATATAATATCGAATTTTTTCTAAAATCCACTTCAAGTAACCTCATTCTGAAAAGGTTTGATCGAAAGCGGTTTCAAAACCTCTCTTCTTTTTTCAAAGTAGCCGGAATCAATACATTCCTACCAGAATATAAAGAGGAAAAAAATTGTTTGTTGCATTTTGACAGTTTCATTTATTTTAAGAATACAGGAGGGTCACTGCACTCCATTTTTCAGTATTTTTTTCTGAAAAAGATGGGATAATTTGACAAATATTCGATATTCAGATATGTTTGTTTATCTGATCAGATGACACACTACATGCGTGCTTTCATTTTTCACATTATATCAATTTTTAATTTTTTCTTTTCAATGCTGGACGTATTTATTTTTAGAAACTGAGATTTTAAACTTTTATTTCACAGATTATAATGATTATTTTCCTTGCTATCACTTGAAAATAATGGGAAAAAGTATAAATAATTTACTTTTTATGGAGCTTAGAATAAATTCCATATCCATGAATATGATGAATATTTATATTGGAATAATTTTGAATATTTCCATTTCCTTATTGATTCGATTTTTAATACTTTAATGGAAGGAAATATAAATAGTTTATCTTTTAGAGCTTAGAATGGACTCCATGGTCATGACTATGATGAATGCTTATACTGAAACAATTTTAAAAATAATTGCATTACCGAATCACCTTTACTCACAGTTTTTTAACTGGGAGGGGGGGGGGTAATAGTTTACTTTTCAAAAGCTTAGAATACATTCCATTCCTATTAAAGTAGTGGATATTAATATCAAAATAAGTCTGAATCTTTTCCTTCTAGTATCGTCTTCATTCATAGAGTTTTACTGTAAAAATATAAATAGTTTACTTTTCGTAAAGCTTAGAATGGATTTCATTACCATGAATATGATTGATTCTCATATTGGAACAAGTTTGAATCGTTTCATCTCCGCATCGTTGATTCATACCACATTTTTTTTACCACCATTTTTTCTCAAATAGATTTCATGTATTTAAATATGATAAAAATTTATAAAAAAGTTATTTTGCATTCTTCCATTTCCACATTGTCCTGATTTATAACTGCCGAATAAGATGATAAACGTTTTCTTTTGTTTGGTTTATGATTGGTAAGTTCCCTGTAAGGGTTGAATTCATGAAAGTTTGGAATTATAATAATTCTGACATCTGCTAAATTTTTCGGCATCTCTAAATTGAAATAAATCATGAATGTATTTATTTTTCAGAAGTTTCATATATTTTAAATAAACATTTATTAAGGGTTATTTGATCTGTTTTATGTCGTAATTTATATGTAAGAAAAATAAATTTGCATATTTTGCTTTTTGTTACCCTTGGAAGGGATATCATGCCCATGAATGATCGAATGGACACTTCATGACTAAAAAGAAAGATCTGTGATATATTTTTTAATCACCTGCAGGCTAATATGATTGCGTTTACTCAGAATTAATGCACTCCGAGGAGTTTTTGATTCTAACTTATATAAGGTTAAACATGCGAATTCGTGGCAGAAGTTTCACCTTTTTACACCAGAAGGTCTTGGGTTTGAAACCTGACTCTGATTACAATGATCCACAGTACTCACGACGTCGGTCCACATTCCACCCAAGTGCTTTTTTTTTTTTTTTCGTTGGCATGTATGAAAGTTTATAAAAAAGAATGGATTCAGGTATGGTCATTTAGTCCGAGTCCGTTCAAAAATAGTCATTTTGTAGCTTTAATCCTATTATGATGAATCGTGTGCTTCCGAGCTATAAACTGTATATTATGTAATGGCAAGGAATGTTCTTCCGTGTAAAAGTGTTAAACAAAACAGATACCAACTTGAACAATCTGTCAGTCAGTTGACTTAATCCATTATGTTTCTTTTGTTACGACAAAAACAAATATTTTAAAAACAAATTGGGAAATGCAAAACAGTCTGATAGTTTTAAGAAGAAACTCAAAAACTGATTATCTTCTGCTCCTTTGCTCCTTTGTTAACATTTTAAAATTGCTCCTTTGTTAACATTTTAAAATTGCTCCTTTGTTAACATTTTTATATATCATTTGCCATTTTTATTTGCAAAGTGGAACTAACTGTTAAGATCCTGGTACATTCCAGTGCTATCTGAAGAACTCGTGGGTTCAATATGACTTGAAGGCGTATTCATGGCTTCGGAATCAAGAGATTGGAAATTTTAAGTTCGATGCAACCGCGAATTATTTGGGTTCAGCTGATCCACAGAGTGATAACCAACTTCACATCTGTGTAATGAAGAAATTTAGAATGTTTGAGTAACATTTTAGATGTCGCAATCGGCATCTGATAGTAATTTATAATTGCAGCTCTAAATTCCTCCTCACTTATAATGAAAATTTGCAAGCTAGCAATATAGCTTTACTTTAAATCGAATTTCGAAAAGACTTGTGAAGACATACACTGGGTGGTTCTCTAGACAAAAACTATCCAACCAAGATATATTAAATAAGAAGATTACATTTTTATTTATTTATTTCTTTTAGTGGCATTTAAATTTCGTCAATAACTAACTCCGTGAGCTTAGAGCTTTATAGATCAGACCGTGGTACAGTAAGAGGAACATGGTTAAAAGACATTATTTGGCACCCTTAATAAAATTACCGTGGTGAATCATAAGTTGTTTAACCAAGAAACATAAACTTTAAAAACTCCACTAAGAGTTGCTTATTTTGCAAATAAATTTTATCAATATATTTCAGTTAGCTACTACATGGAAGGACCCCAACTCGAAATCAAGATATACAGTATTTGTTTTCTATGTCACGTGTGGTGCTGTAACATGATTATTGAATATCCTCATGATATGCCGTTTCCCAAAGATGAGTCCGGCACCATGGTGATGACCAACCCATTTTGCAAAAGCACTATACTCATTCTTAAGAACCGAGACGGGTTTTCTTCAAAGTAATTCTGAGTTGCAAATAACCTGATATGGTACTTCTATAAACGACATGCACTAAATAATCTAAATAATAGAGTCAAACTTTTGAATGTAAACTTGCAAATATTGAATGCAAACTTTTAAATATAAAATGGAAGAAATTCTGCTATGTTATAATAACCAAGGGAATAAAAAGTATTTTATTTTCAAATAATTTAAATTTTTTTTTACCTTCTCTTCTTAAACAGTGAAGCTTGATGCCTTAAACTCATTTTACTAATATATCGAAATCATGTTTCAATATATTCAGAAAAGGTTTTATTTTGATTACCGAATGGGCAAGACCTAACGTGGTGCCACTCTAAAATATATGAAATTATTAATTCTGCCTAAGTAAATAATATTTCACTCTCTCTCCAGTTTATTCTAAAATTAGACAGATTAACTGTATCGATAATTCATTAATTAAAAAAAACAATTCTTGGGATACTTTTAATTGACAGGACTGAAGATGATCTTTGAAACAGGAAAATAACGATTCAAAACTGATTTATTTTAATTTAATACTTCATATACTCCTGTGTTAATTAAAAAGTCAACAGAATAATAAAAAATTTAAAATTGATGACTAATTTTCAGCAAGTAAATAATCTAAGGACTTCATTGGTTTAAATATTGAAACTTTTACTCGTTGTTTTATAAATCACGTATTTCATATCGTTTCATGCAAAGATTTGATCACCAAGCAGTATCTCTGCTTCGTTTTGTTGTTAGTCACAGTGACTTAAATAACATTTATTATGCAAGTCTTTGTGCCAATTTGACTCAGGTGATTCATTTTGCCAGGGAAGAGCTTTACAGATTCTAGAAAAACTCATTTTCATTCAGTGCTCTTTGTCCGCAGCTTCTATTTCTTTATTAGAAAGCATAGTAGATGAAAGAGCATTTGGTTTTTAATTAAATAACTGCTTTTGTGTAACAAGTCGAGCTGTAATGTGACGAAGTGTGTCGCAGAAGCTAAATGAATATTTGATAATGATGAATTACCCTACTTTGGTTAACAAAAGTGAACGAGCTGCAGTCGCATTACTATTTATGGAACTACTATTTAGCTCTCATTATGCACAAAACACAGATAAAATTCTAAGAAAAAATGAAACCTTGCAAGTAGGTGGCTTTTGTTAATTATGTTCTAATAAACAAACATTTAAAAAGAATAAAACATATTTATAAATAAACATAAATATTTTGGGCATCCTGTCATTGACGGATCTGCTTACTAAGATATTATTTATTTAAAAAAAATAACAATTTGTTCATAACTGCTGGAAATGAAAAAAAAAATCAATTCTCTGTTCAAAACTTGGCAGCAAATATATTTAGAAATAATTAAAAAAGTTTTTAAAGCACATATTTGTGAGGGTACTAAAATATCTTTTTTATGGACTCTGGAGGTCAAAACAAAAATCGTAAACCGGGAAGCGGTGATATAAATATTCCATGTAAACTGATATTTGAACCATATTTAAAACAAATTTAAATTTTCCATGAATGTTCAAGAACTTTCTTTCACTTGATATCAATGATGAATAAGTTTCAGCGTTATGTTTACTGCAGAAAGGAAAGATCGGAAATCCTAAAGATTTTGAAAACACCAAAGAAAACCATGGATTAATTAAACTTTGCCAAATATATTAACTATAATCAGAATAAAACTATAAACATTTATAATGTCACAAATCAGTAATACTGTTTCTCTGCATGCTGGAAACAGTTTCGGGTGAATTCATAATAGGTACCCCTCAATGAACATGGAGAGAAACTTAGCAACGAATTTGGCGGCTTTGGCGATAAGAAAGAGATCTGGAAAACGTAAAAATTAGGGTTTTATTTCTCTTAGGGACCGAGATCTGAGGAGCCTTTTAAAAAATTTCATTTGTGTTCACGGTCTGTCAGAAAACCTTTATAAGGTCAAGAGGATGAAGGTAATTCATCTGATCTGACTACTGATCGCAGAGCGAGCTGTCTATCCATTTTTTCTGAACGCTGTTACTTTTTAAGCTTAAGTATGAATTGGCTTCCTGCTTGTGTTGTTATTGCCCACAAATACTGCTCTTCGTTTGCATATTTGTTTATTTTTCCCCTGCGTTTCTTGAATGCAATATATTCGTAAAATAAAGAGTCATCTTTCTTTATCCAGCAAGTTGGACCTCTTCAACAGTACATCCACCGGCCAATTTCCACTACAATATAATGCAAAACTGGTTATAGCTCAGAAATTGCAATTATATTTTTCTAATTATAGAGAGCAATGCACCTGTTAAGAATATTAAAGCACATTGCAATCTAAACATTAACTGCATGTACGACATTTCTTTATTTCTGAATCTACATGTATCTCATATGTGAAATTTCAAAAGTAGCCTGATGACTTTGACGAGCCCCATTCTCCTTGATAGCGTCAGTCCATATCAAAGATGTCCTGATAGCCTATGTTCATCATTTATAGAATTACAGTCATCAGGTGAAAATTCAATGAGAAAATGTAAAAGAATGTGCTTTTGAAGACCAAATTTCATGAAACACTTCCTTCTTTTCTGCGGTTACAACGTATGTGTGGGTCCATGTTTTATCCGAATCGGCAAACATAAAATCAAATTCAAAATTGTTGGTAAATTTTACAAGTCCCATTCGTTTACAAAATAAATGTGAATTCCCCCAAATGACAGAAAAATTGTTTACCTTATTCACGCATTTTTGCTGCACTTGAAGCTATATTTACTCATTTATTGATAAATTGGAAAAAAGAATGAGGTTATATTTTTCACTTGTCCGTAATATAGGATTTAAATAAATAGAAATGACGTGATAGAATTAAAGGATCTAATCTCTGGTTCTTAAATCGAGTAACTGCTGTGCGAACTATAAGAGACTGCCAGGATCATTCCTCTAAAAAAATTCGTTGGTAAAATATCCTGTACAAAGGGGAAGTAAAGACATTGAAATTGTTGCAGGTAAGCCAAGGGCTCCCACTGTTGATTGATAAAAGTTTGTTCACAGTTAGTTTTATACTGTATGCCGTTGCATGCATTGATTACCGCTTCAAACTTAATAAAATTCTGCATAATCCGATTTCCGCACTTTCATTGTAATTATTCACCCGTTTTCCTTCTCACAAAGCAGAAGTTTATCTTATCAGTGACTCTTTTTCTAGTTTTTTCCCTCTCAATTTGTCCCCTTATGTCTTTCACAATCTGTTTTCGAAATTTAGTAACAATCCCCATTACTTTTAGAATGGGGATTGATATTTTGAAATGGGGATTGAAATTTTTCTTTCCCTGAAGATACCATTAAACAGGGAAAGTATATTTTTTGGCCGCCCTATATATTTCATAATTTATTATTATAATTATTACGGAATCTTGTAATCAGTTTTTCGCAAATGCATTGCTGGATGGTAGCTCTCGTTTCGTGATAAAAAAAAGTGATAATCTAAATTAAATAAGATGATTGATTGATAATTAAATTCAGAATAAACTATATATTTCGTAATTTATTATTATAATTATTACGGAATCTTGCAATCAGTTTTTCGCAAATGCATTGCTAAATGGTAGCTCTCGTTTAGTGATTAAAAAAAAGAGATAATCTAAATAAAATAAGATGATTGATTGATAATTAAATTCAGAATAAACTAAACAACTGCGTATAGTCGCGACACGTAAGTTTATAAAATTTCAGATTCCTAGTGCATCAGAAAGTGAGAGAAAAATCAATTACGTTATTTCACTTCCATAAACGTTAAGTCAGTTTATTAATTGCTAATAAGTTCAGAATACATTAAATAACTGTAGATAATCGGAATGCATAAATTTACAAAATTTCTGAGCCCTAGTATATCCGGAAGCAAGGAAAAAATCCATTAAAGTTTTCCACTTTTTCAAACGTTAAGTAAGGTGATCAATTGTTAATTAATTCAAAATATATTAAACAATTGCATATAATCAGAATACATGAATTTACAAAATTTCAGAGATCTAGTACATCGGGAAGCGAGGAAAAAATTACAGTATTCCACTTTTACAAACATTAAATAAGTCAAGTGATATAAGAATTGTGTAAGAATTCGACATATAAAGTGTAATGACAGTAAAGTCAGATATATACGTAAAAGGGTGGAACAGTTGAAATAAATCTGAAATCAGAAGAAAAATTTCGAACTCGATTTTTGGATTTGTAGTTAAATATGTACACACACCTGCCGTCCATAAGAGAGGTCTTGTGCTTGTAGCCAAATCGGCTCCATTTTGGGTTATTTTGTAGGCTGTAAAAGTGTAACTATCGTCGAGACAAAGGAACTTATTAAACTTCTTAATATGCTGCTCCGAAATTGAGAATTTAGAGCTGAACAGTTGTCTATTTATTTATCCTCGTACTCGAGTTGGTTCCTATGTGGTATCAAATAAATTTAAAAGTGAAATTAATTTTTTAAACAGCAATGAATGGGCTGTTTGCTATTTAAGATACACAGAAAGTGCTACCAAATTTTAGTCGATACATTCAAGTTAGTAAGATTAAGGACCGATGAAAAAATAATTAAAAATACATTCATACTAAAAAGTAGGTTATTTTCATTTTAATTATTTTCTACTTTTACTTTTTAATGTATAATTAAATATTATAAATATTTTGAAATCATAAATTCAGTATTTTCTCATATTCATTACCCCGAAGCTCCATTCGCATGTAATGAAATTTTAATTAAATTAATCTATCAACAGATAATAAAGCTCTAAAAATATTTTCAAAATATGTGATCATCCAGAACATGTAAGCGTAAAAATGTTCAAAGCTCTAATATATCGGGTAGCGAGTGAAAATTGCTTACAGCAACCCATTTTTACAAATCTAACTGAAATCACGTTAAATAAAAGCATTCTATTAACTTAAAAAAAACCCATATGGACCTAAAGCGTTTATGTACACGCCATGATTTTTGCTTGGAATGGAGGCCGCGGTGGCCTGGTGGTAAGGTGATGGCTTAAAAATCGGAGGGTCTCAGGTTCGAGATTCGATTTCACTTAAAAACCTTCGTGTATGCAAGTCTGGTGAACGTTAAATTCTTCGGGCCAAACTTCCTACAGTTACTGTGGTATGAAAGTTTGGGGAGAGGGGCGCCCGCTCAGGTGCCGTAATCATCACCTAATCGTGGATCAAAATTAGGAAGTCCGTTCCAAAATGACCCTAGTATTGCCTTAAAGCGGGACGTTAATATAACTAATCTTTTACTTAGAATTCTAAGTATTAAGAGATGGTTTAAAAAACACAGAGTAAATACCGGAGGAAAAAGCTTTGCCCAACATCGAAAATCTTAAAATATTTCATTTCCTTCTAATATTTCTCCTAAAAGCTTATTCCTTTCATATTACATTTTCTCCCAATTCTTAGAAAAGAATTTTTTCAAAATTCTATTCAATGTTTCATATAAATAAAGAACAGTTTCTGGTTTTCCGAAACAACCAATAGCAGAATACCTTTCCTCTTTTATTCTACTCTTACTTCCTCAATTTCATGTTTCACGATGGATTAAAGCACATGGAACAGCTAATGCATACGCGGAGAAGCATTATATCTATGAAAATAATTTTTAGTCGTTAGTTTATAAATATTTTTTCTTTCGACTAAAATATAGGGTGTTCATTAATTATTGTCGGAGTTTCCGTACCTCATAACTTTCGAATAAAAAATATTACGCAAAAACCGATTACGTATTCGTAAATTACAACTCAAAGAATTTTATTAATGATATTAAAGTGTAAAGCTTGCACAATTTGGACTTTGTAGGCATTCAGCTGAAGGCGATTTTTTGAATTGTACTTTACGAATACATAATTCTTTGAGTTGTAATTTACGTATTCATAATTCTTTGAGTTGTAATTTACGAATACATAATTCTTTGAGTTGTAATTTACGAATACATAATTCTTTGAGTTGTAATTTGCGAATACATAATTCTTTGAGTTGTAATTTACGTATTCATAATTCTTTGAGCTGTAATTTACGAATACATAATCGCCTTCAGCTGAATGCCTACAAAGTGCAAATTGTGCAAGCTTTACACTTTAATATCATTAATAAAATTCTTTGAGTTGTAATTTACGAATACATAATCGGTTTTTGCGTAATATTTTTTATTCGAAAGTTATGAGGTACGGAAACCCCGACAATAATTAATGAACACCCTATATATCATTCTATTGAAGCTTCAACATACAATTCAGGCACGCCATAATCTAGCATTCTTCCTACCATCAATCAATCTAAAAAAATATACTGACCCTCAGGGGAGGGGATTTCTTTTTTTATGGGTTTTTCTGCGGAAATAATTTAATTTTTTACCTAAACACGAACACAAAATAGTATGCGATAGAAAAACTGAGTTTTAAAGGGAGTATTATAATATCATCTTTATTATTTAAATTATGATATACATCAACATCTATACATTATATAATTTTTTTCCATTAAATAGCATAGAAACCTTAAAATTCCATACTTCTTCCTGTGTAATTCTTCGAATTTAATACCAGTAATCAATAGATGAGGAAACCTATATTTTTGAAAAAGTTTTCGTTATCCAATTCTTAGAAAAAATTTCCTCTGGAATTCTAATTAAAAGCAGGTTTGGGAAAAAATGAATTTTAAAAACAATTCATCTAAACAAAAACTCCGGAAAAATTTTCAATGAATGAAAAGTACCACAAAGAAATACAGGGTAATCACAATAAGAATTTTTAAAAAGAAAATTTTTCTCCTCAAAATAGCTTTTGAACGGTTAAAAATGCATAATATTTGCGAGTGTCGATAGATTAACAAACATACGTGTGAAACGTTGTTAATGCGCATCAGCTATATGAAATTTTCAAGTTATTTTTTGTAATTTATGTTTAAAAATTTTTTAAGAAACATTCAATATCAAGAAAACGTAATGAATTCCTAGAAGCAAAAATTACTGATGATCAAGAGAGTTTGGTAGACCATTCTCAGTTGCTGAAATCCTCCGAGCATTTGCGCATGCGCCATAAGACATTGATTTCACCAAAGTAGATGAGATGAAAGATGTTTAAATTTCATTTAGCGCAACAGTAAATCCCGATTATCAGCGGAATTACTTTGCTTAATAACCGCGGAATTTCAAAATTAAGTTATCCGGATGAACAATAATTACACGAAATCGAATTAAATTAAAACAATACAGTTTAAAATAATAAGTGCGCAGAAGCAAAGAACTGAATGAATAAGCATCAAACAGGACGAAGGTCAAGACCGAATGAAGAATCTCAGATTTACATTCATCTCACTCACTGCGTATAATCCCTCAGACGGATAAAATCATACAACAGTGATAACCTCAAACTAAAAACTAACACTAAATCAAATATCAAGATCCGATGCTTAATTTATATTTATCATACGAAAATTATCCCGGAAATGCGGAAGGTTTAACCGTTGGCAATATAGCACAGAGGTGAAAAGAAGAGTTGAATCTAAACGACCATTTTTGTTTACGGTAAAACTCCTGCAGTAGGAGGTACGTCCCGTCATGTAAGTGGAGCTAACTCAACCCTACATTTTTAATGTGCCCACCTGGGAAGCGAGAATGGAAGTGTGGAATGGAACCACTCTGGAAGTTTCCCACCCTCATATCTGAAGTGCACTGCCTTTCATACTCTTTATAGATATATTTAGAACTATTAAATTAAAATTTAATGAATTTATTAATACAATTTATTTTCACGTTTCAAAATGCGAAGTATACAAAGACAAAGCATTGTAATTGTCCAAAAATTTCACCTCCGGATTTCGATGCTTCTCCAAGTTTCAGGTCTCTCTGAATTTGAAAAACTTATTTTTGGAACATGTCTGTCCGTTTATCTGTGAACACGATAACTCTAAAACACTTTGACCTAGATGGATGAAATCAGGAATATCGTCTTTTAACCAAATTTGTAGATTTCTATCAAATTTTGAACGAAATCCATCCAGATGAAGTACGTCTGTTTGGATGCTCGAATGAAAGAGAACTCGACAGCTATAGAACGTAGAGAGCTAGTTGGATAAAATTTGGTATATAGTTTTAACATTTAAAATGGAAATTCATATTAACTTCGAATTCAATCCATCTAAGGGTTGAGTATCTCTTGATCTGTACATTTGCATACATATAAACACGATTATTCCAAAACTCAACTTAGATAAATGAAATTTGGCATACGGTATTGTTACTAAAATAATAATTCTGCATCACATTTTTTGCAATCGGTTGAATTAAAATCAACCAAAATGCATTCACGGTTTTCATCACAATGCTACGAAGCCCAAAACGTTCATATGCGAGAAAGTTTCGAGAAGACCACTTTTCCTAGTTATTATTTGTGTTCATTTTTTTCCACGTGTACAGCAAAATTTTAAACTAATTGTCGTTTATGAATTACAATCCCCTTTTCACGTTCTTGAAACATGACATTGAAAATACCGAGACCAACATCCTCTAATGTTTCTATTTGCTGAATTTGCGGGATGTGGAATTATTCTAATTGCTTTAATTGGCCTTCAGACATGACAAAAGCATAAAAAAAATACATCGTCTCAGTGAAAATAATTTTGTGTCTTATGTGCGTCTGTCAACTTTGGCGCTTGTTCCTTTTTTCGTAAGTAATTTTTTTTTATTGATGGATTTCTTGCTAGAAATGCAATCTTCAAAAGAAAATTCCTCTCTTGCCTACAAAGTGAATTTTTTTTTCAGCATTTTTCTCTCGGTAGAAATGTTATTAAGAAAGTCTCTTTTCCCTAATTTTTTAAAGCGTGTCGTAAAATTTTAAGGGCATATTGACTGTATATATCAATTACTGAAGCCTAATTAAAACCTATTTTTTCCCAACAATAGTCTTTAAATTTAAATACAAATTGAGTTAGATGGAAGTAAGAACATTGTAAAATTTTCGTGAGTGAAAAATTATTACGAACTAAATTAACAAAATTTGAGGAAAATTTAAAAAATTTTCACTCTTTGAAATATTTATCATATTATACAAATTTATTTTTCCATTTTAAATACAGTTAGTTAATAACCGTTAGTAGTGTCAATCAAAGGTAAGTTAGATGAGGATAAAAAATTTTTTATATTTGAGTTAGATGAAGGCAAGAAGAAGATTGTTAATCTTTATGAGTGAAAGATTGTTAATAATAAAGATAACAAAATTTGAGGAATTTCTTTTTAATTTTCACTTTTTGAAATTAAGTTTCTTCATATTAAAGCGTTTTACTTTCCCCTTTTTAATACAATTAATCAATAATCAGTAATGGAAATTAAAAGTAATTTAGATGAAGATAAGAAGAAGATTGTTGTATTTGAGTTAGATGAAGGCAAAAAGATTGTTAAGATTCATGCGGGAAAGATTGTTAATAATAAAAATACAAAATTTGGGGATTTTTTGTAATTTTCATTTTTTGAAATTATACTTTTTTACAATACAAAACTTTATTTTCTCATTTTAAATACAATTAATTAATAATCACCAATAATAGCAATCAAAAGTTAGATGAAGATAAGAAGCAGAATGCTGTATTTAAGTTAAATGAAGGTAAGAAGAAAATTGTTACAACTGAACAAGTAAAAGATTGTTATTAACAAAAATCCTTAAATTAAAGAAAATTCTTTGAAACTATATTTTTCGAATCAGACAATTTTATTTTTCCGAAATTCAATACAATTAATTGACAATCTTCAATATTGACAACCAAAAACTCGATGAATTTTCATGTCGATTGTAATTGTATATAATTGAGGAGCATTATGTGAGATTTTTTTTGCATCTAGTGGTATTTAGGACAAGTGACAGATAAATTAATTCAAGCAAATAATAATTAAAGTCCGTTATTTTTAGCGTTATAAATAAGTTTTATGTATCTTAAGCATAAAGAAAAAAAAATAAAAGTAAACAACATTGGAAACTGCAATGTATTAAAGCAATATGTTAATTTAAATATCATTAGTCTTTACGGTCTTTATTTGCAATAATATTGATTTCGTTTCCTCCTACTTGCCTACATATAAGAGAGGAGGTAAGAGGCTTGTACCATTCGATCGACAATAGGCAATGCAGAAAAAGCGAAGAATTCTTAGTTTGAATTCCAAGAAATGTTCCAAATTCCAAGAAAAACCAAGAAACATTCCATTCTATATCAAATATTTAATGCTTCTACATTTTATTTCATTTCATTTCAGTCTTCTTCTTTATGATGTTATATTTTATCTGATCTTTATATGCTTCGATTTAAAATGGTTTGTTCTATATTTTTAAGTAATTTGTGGTAGACTTTTTCTTCCTTTTCTGATGTGTTAATACTTTCAAATTTTGTCTGATTGGGTAATACTATATAATATTTTCAATATCCTATGACAATAACCTATTTTAATAGTTTCAGAACTTAATAATCAGTTAATCGGTTAACATAAGTAAATTTAGATTTCATACTAAATGTCAATTGCCGTCAGTTTATAGTGAATTTGAGATAAAAAATTAATTAATTATGATGTAAAATCTTAAATGTTGATTAGCAACTAAAAAAATAAAAAGCTCTACTTTTTGGTATAGTTAAAAAAATGCTTTCTTATAAAGTGTTTTTAATAAATTTATTGTGAAGATTTTTTTATTACCTTCTAAAATTATAGGTATAATTTTCTACAGGTTTTATTTATGCTTACTATCATAACTTACTTATTCAATAACGCAGTTTAAAAGACTTTAATATAATAGGGTGGTTATAATTAAAGCTCTACTTTGAAACAGCAATAAAAGGAAAACTACTGGATCAAATGTTATCATACTTGGTAATAGTTTAAAGGAGGTCATGGGAATTTCTTTTCCGCCAAAAAAAAGTTCAAAACTCAACACCAAGGGAGAAATGTCGCTGTATGTAATATGGTTAAGCAAAATATGGCCTCCACCATTTTCTAAAGCAAGTTAAACTGCATTACTGCATTCTCAACAGTAGCTCTTAGCACATCAGGAGGAAAGTTACGCACCCCTCGGTGCATCGCATCTTTCAGTTCCGCCAAATTGTTTAGATTATCCCCATAAATAATGCCTTTGAAATAACACACATTTTACATGCTTTGTAACACGTTTCAGAAACGATTAAACACATTTGAAACCGATGTTTTCATGTCCTATTTTACATACAGTTATAACAATATTATACATATAACAATATTTTACATATAACAATATTACATACAGCGCCATTTCACACGTGATGCTGAGTTTTGAACTTTCATTTGGCAGAAAATTTCCATGACTTTCTTTAAACTATTACCAAGTTTGATAACATTTGGTCCAGTAGTTTTCCTTTTATGACCATTTCAAAGTGGAACTTTAATTATAACCACCCTGTATATTAGTGAGTTAAATTTTGTAACTTATTTAGATTGACAAACTGTGTATTCCTTTTCCAATGGTTGGGAATAAAATAGAGTATCAAAGTGATATTTATTATGTTTCAATTAAA
Organism: Argiope bruennichi; assembly: GCF_947563725.1. Lineage (NCBI taxonomy): Eukaryota > Metazoa > Arthropoda > Arachnida > Araneae > Araneidae > Argiope > Argiope bruennichi. The sequence goes on from NC_079162.1 coordinate 90,450,428, forward strand.
TTAATTTATGATTCACGCTTTTGTATATTGTTAGCTTATTATCAAAGCAAAAGAATAAATGGATGTCAAAAGAATTGCGTAATTGTTTTCTAAAATTGATCATTTGCCTTAAAAATGAAATATTTATTCATCACCTTTTCCGTAGTGGATGTGTTGGATCGATACACAAAGAGAATTATTCCATAACAGCAATTCAAAATATATGCTAACATGTCGAAAAAGATCGAATTACATAATCTCAAATTACAGAATTCACTATTTGGGAAGCAATCCAGAGTTGAGCTTCGAAAAGAACAGCTTCAATGAAAATCTTGTTAAAAAAAATAGATGTACAAGTAGCAGTTTTTAAGGTATAGAAGCCATAAAATTTCGCTTCTTATAAGAAAATATTAATAATTAACATCTCTTTTGCAGACATATGTGCAACATACATACGTTTTTAGAAATGAACAAGGTAAACATATGAAAATTTCCCTTGATTGTATAGTGTTTTAATTTTGAATTTATAAATATATCTTCTGTTATTATTTACTCTGAGTTATTTTTCAATGATCATGCCTTTGTATTTGTCTGTAACATATTTAATTATAAAAAAATTAGCATTTTGAAATATTAGTAAAAAATTTCCAAAATTGGATTCCTTCATAGTTTTGAGGCCGCGGTGGCCTGGTGGTAAGGTCTCGACTGCGGAGCCGGAGAATTTTAGGTTCGAGACCCGATTCCATTGCGAAAGTGGATCTGGTGCACATTTAATTCGTCAGGCACAAACGTCCTCCCTCTGGTTGGCGTGCAAGCTTGGAGAGGGAGTGCCGGCTCAGGCGTTACCCTCGTCATTTCACCGTGGTTCAAAATGACGAGGTCCGTCCCAAAATAGCCGTTGTATTGCTTTAAAACGGGACGTTAATATAACTAAATTAAATCTTCGTAATTTTGAAATTTGATCAGTTATTTGCTCGTTCATTTACTTTGTATTTTTGAAATATCTGAAATTTAAGTCAGTTCCTTTGTGTTTTGAAATATTTGAGTCAATTATTTTATTATTCCTAATATTGCTTTGCTTGTAATTCGAATTTCTTTCAATCCTCTTTAATTCATCACTTACATAACTCTGAATAACTTATAACTTTGTAATTATTATAGTATTTGGAATACGTTGACATTCTTGACTGAAAAAAAATGTTTACTATTGAGAACCCTTTACATATCCATGCTACTTTTTTGGAAGCCTCATCACTTTCTATCAATAGGTTTTGAAATACAGTATTACCCCGCGTTAACGTTTTCGCCTATAGCCCATTTCCTTCGTTATAACAATTTTTGTTCCCTCAGTTTTTTTATATTCTTGCCATGTATACTAAATCACCAAAATTTACGTATGGTTTTAAAAGTTTTTTTTTAAAAATCAAACATTTTTCAAGAAATATTTAGTTAATATGTTGGATTTTTATATCATACGTACACATATTAGCAAAAAAATAATTTTATATTTTAAAAAAATCTAAAAATCCAAAAATTACCCCGAGTTAACGTTTTCGCCTATAGCCCATTTCCGTCTTTATAACAATTTTTGTTCCCTCAATTTTTTTAAATTCTTGCCATGTATACTAAATCACCAAAGTTTACGCATGGTTTTAAAAGTTTTTTTTTAAAAATCAAACATTTTTCAAGAAATATTTAGTTAATATGTTGGATTTTTATATCATACGTACACATATTAGCAGAAAAATAATTTTATATTTTTAAAAAATCTAATATTTTTGATTACATTTTTGTGCGTTTTAATAAAACAATCCACATATGATTAATTGAAACTATTTTAAAAAATAGAAGTTTAGCATTGGTATATCGTATTTAGAGTAGCTTGTTTCAATTTTAAAAAGTTTAAGTGTTTCACTTGTTAGGAGCAATAAAAGGGCAAAAATGGCGTTTTTATATACGGAGAATGGTAATTAAAATACAAAATGAAAAAAGGGAAAGAATACGTGCAATAAAGTAGAAAAATTCAGGAAAGTTTACTATGCAATAAGTAATAATTAATTTTCCAAATGTCGGTACTTTTGAAAGCAAACTATAAAGGACGCCGAAATTAAATGTTCGAATAAGGAGGATCCTTATAAGGAAAGACTCTAGATTAAGTGCAAAATTACTTACAACAGAGCTTTAAGAGACAAAGGGATGTCAAGTAGATCCTAAAACAGCTCGCCGAAATCTCGAAAGGGCGATCTTCCTTTCTGAATTACAAAGAAAAAAGCCTTTCTTAAAAGTAATCATTCAAACAAAAAGGTTGGATTCCACACAGTCATAAGATACGGTTTTTTGCCGAAAATTCTGGTTTTAGGAACAGGGTTCAATTTATTGAGGAATTCAAGTTTGGTGTACTCGATAAAGATAGAATAATTAAAGAATTTCATAAGACGAATGAAGATTAAAAAAGGAAAATCGTGACGTCCGTGGATTCTATCTGGCATGATATATTTCACTGGAAAAAGTACTCTTTAGAAACACAATGATTGTTACGTCATTGATTGTCATTCTTTATGAAAACTGCGACTGAATATAAAATCACTCTTTATAAATACCATGACTGGTTGGAAAAACTTTCTGTATAAATCTGTGTGTATAAAGAGTGTACAATCACTCTTTATAAACATGACTGTTTAAAAAAGCATTCTTTATAAATACAACGATAACTATCACTTTTTATAAACATAGCGACTAATTGGAAAATCATTCTTTATAAACAAAACAACTGGTTGGAAAATCATTCTTTAGAGACCCAACGATGATTACCACTTTTTATATAAGTAAGGATAAATTGGATAAACACACTTTATAAACACGACTGTTTAGAAAATCATTTTTTATAAATACAACATTGGTTATCACTTTTTATAAACATAATGACTCGTTGGAACATCATTACAGTACATAAATCTAAATCCGAACTAACATCTATAGGATAATCTAAAAACGAGATTGGCCTAAAACACAATTTCTTGCAAAAAAGTTATGAAATGTTCTATTCGTAGAAAGCAAAGAAAATTACTGCTAATGTAATTTATGAATCCCATGTTAGTAAGGCTATCTCTAGTCTTGGAGTCTAATGGAGGATTCACAAATTTTCAGAATATAAACCTTATGTAGACTTTCGCTAAAAAGCACAATATTGAAACATGCATTTTTTTGTTTATACAGGGTGATCAAGAAATAACAGGAAGTATTCGGAGCCCTGTAGCGTGTTATATACTGGATGAAATATAACAATATTTGGCCCACATACACATTAAAGTGTTCGGTTTCGATTTGAAGAAAAAAAAATTGTACCAAAAAACGCCGATAGGGAATATTCTTGCGCTGCGATCGAAAATTTCATGATATAATTTGCAAATACGGTACTTTGTGACACGATATCGAGGATAAAAAGAAGGGTTGCTGAAATTCAAGTCATTCTGCAAGAATTAGCCCGTAGATGACGTTGTCACTACGTGAACGTGCCTTATTAGTCAAGCTGTTTTATCAGCGGGATGAAAATGCCAGTGCTGATCTTCGTAAATACCGACGATTAAACCGAGTTACGTACAGGACCGATGACCATAACTATTTTAAGAAGAATGGTGAAACAGCAGGAATTCTTGGTGTACAAACAGGCCGAGGACGTAAAGGTTTCTTCAGGCCTAGGACGATTTCTGGTTCTGAGGCTACTTGAAAGTTTGAAAGGCGTTGTGTATCAAGGGCATGTTTCTGATATTCCTACTTTAAAAGAACAAATAACGTTACATGTCAGACGATTAAATGCCGATACGCTGCGAGCCACCGTCGAAAACCTCGTGTACTGTATGCAATTAATTATTGGAACATCAGGCTGGTGGTCATCTTGAGCCAAATTTGTAAGTTGCTAAAATAAACGTTTTTCATTGGTATTTGGTGTGTTGTTATTTCCCGTTTCCATTAGCAGTTATGTATCTTTTTTTTTTCACATTATGCGCTTACAGCGCCAGGATTTTCCCTATCGGCTTTTTCTTTTGGTACTAATTTTTTTTCTTGACATATCGAAACCGCATACTTTAATGTGTATGGTGGCCAAATTTTGTTATATTTCGTTCAGTAAATAACACGCTACAGGGCTCCGAATACCTCCTGTTATTTCTTGATCACCCTGTAGAATGAAATTTATACTTGTGTGACTATTTGTAATTAGAATGTTTAGTTTGCTATGCATCAAATAAATATATTTACCACACCATGTGATTTCTATTTTTCTTTATTTTCTTCTATTTTCACCTTTTTTTAACCGTACTTATATATTTGTGATTAAATGCAAATGGTTTCCCACATTTTGTGCATTCTTTCTATTAATATCATTATTTCTCTAGTCTCTTGAAAAGAGTAAAAAAGGGGTCATGCTATGTATTTTTTAAGATATGAGCAAATATGTGTGTGTGCATGCTTATACTCACTGCATGTTCTATATAATTTCGACAAAATTTTTGTTCATGTATGATTCTAGTTTCGAAGTGGAATCTGCTTTCCATGAAGATATAGGAAATAAGATTGCTCTCCTTCTTGAGATTCAAGCCATGGTCCTAAAAATTCTTTTCACAGCTACTTAAACTGATAAAGTACCTCTAAAAATTAATTGGAAACCTATGAGCACTGTAAGATAGATACTTTATAGAAAGATTACTTACCCCAGATACTTTACAGAAAGATTACTTATCTCGACCGTAGATGAGTTCATAGATGGGTCATCAGAGAAATCAGAGAATTTAAATTTTCATCTTCCCATATCATTTCCCAATAGAGATGCACCTCAAATATGAGGATGAGAAACTTCCGTAGAAGTAGGCTGATTTTCGCTTCTCCAGCAAAAATAATAATGATGTGATGTTGAGTAACCTTCAAGCCAATTGCGAGTCGTATCACATTGTGGGCTGTTAACGTGTAGACTGTACCATAATGGGGGCCATTTTGCATTAATATCAATGCCTACTTTTCTATCGTGGTGGCCTGAACACTCATTTCACACCGGATACTTCGGCAGTGCTGGGATAGCTCCTTTTCTGTTGCGGTTTCCCCATAACTTCTTAGCTACTAAAGCTTTAAAAAGATAATTCAAATTATATGAATTGTTGCTTCATAAAGACTAACAGCTTTTGTGAGAAAAAATTTTCTGATTGCTGCATCCTTTTAAGTGTAGAAATGTGACTCTAAACCGCCTAACTTTGATTACTTTTCAGACACGCATATTAAACCCTAATGGAAATCTTCTGACTGTCTTCCTTTTTCATCCTCATAACACAAACTTCTCAGAAATTATAGTTAAAATATCGGAGGGTGTATTTTGTTCTTATTTTTCCCCAATCGGATGATATTTAAATGAATACAATAATCTTACAATACTTTACATGGCAAAATTCCAATTTACTTGCTACATGATTTATTTTATTCATTACTAGTTTAGAATTTTTCTTCTTTACAGCTTCCGGTTTACTTCCGTACTCGTAAATAACAATATCATAATATACGTTTACGTACAGTTGTATTTATATGATCCAAGATACTGCAATATCAAATTTCTCTTGTATAAATATTGTAAGGAACTTGCTAGAATAATGTTCTTCCATCACCACCATTCCATGCTATCCGCCCCTGGTAACAGGAGGGTGAGCACGCTGAAACGGTCTCGGTCTTCGTTAAAGTCAACAAAGAGCAAGCATCCCATAGCAAATATGTTAACGATGACATTCCCTTGCCAAATCACAATCTTCTATGGCCTTTATTCCATGCTCTCCGGCCCTAGCAATAGGAAGGGGAGTGCGCCAAAACGCTCTCGGTTTCCAGGAAATACAACGAATCGCAAGCATCCCTACATCCTCTCCATAGTGAATGCCTTAAAGATGACACTCCATCACCAAATCTCAGAAGTCTAGATACGGGAGTAGTTTAGATAGAATACCTCGCTTTCATAGCCGGCATTCCACATTCTCCGCTCCTAGTAATAGGAAGAAGAGCACTCCGAAACTCGCTCGGACATTTCATGGCCGTCATCTGACGCTTACCGCTTCAGGCAATAGGTAAGGAGCGCTCCAAAATGCTCTCAGTCTTCGAGAAGCAATAAAAATCATCCCGAAACTCTTATTAAAGCGAATGTATTGAGGATGACAATCCATCACTAAATCGCAGCAGTCTAGATAGAATAATGAGTTCCCATTGCTTAACACTTAACACCTCTCCATGCCCCTGCGACTATAATCTTAATGATTATTTAAACAGTTGGGTGGACATGGAGAGTGAGAGTTGCAGATGGCTAAGCTAATGATGTGGAGGTAATGGTGATTGGGCTGATGATGTGAAGCTGATGTTGGCTGAGTTGTAGTTGGCTGGGTTAAAGATTTTTAGGCTGCAGTGGGTTGCATTGGAGTAGGCGAGCTGAATTCGGTTAGACTGGTGAGGAGCTGACTTGGCTGGGTTAGAGCAGGAATGGTTGGTTTTAGGTTGGGTTGGAGCAGGGATGTCATGGGCTATGCAGGACTGAATGGAGTTGTCTGAGCTTGAGGATGCGCTGCGTTGGTGGTTAGAGTTTCCGGGCCTGGGTGGAAGTCTTGTCGTGCAGGTGGTGAGATGGGTTTTCCGATGTTATAGGAGTGGTGGTCAGTATCTGAACAGCTGTGACTCTTCATGCAGGAATTGAACCATTTTTCTGATCTTGGCCCTGCTGAGAGAGTTATCTGATACCCTGGAGAACCAGACCTGTTGAAGGTTAGCTGATGGTTTCGTTAGGTGATAAGATGTAGTTAAAATGCATTCTGTTGCGTAGTGGAGTGGTGACCCCACTTCGCCGCAGGTGCAGTAAGGTTCGTCTGCTAAATTGAACCTTTTTAAGTAGGTGGGAAATGGGCCATGGCCTGTGAAGAAGATAATTTCTTCCCTTCTCTAGGGTGTAAGTTGTTGAGTGGCTTTTGGAAGAAACTGGTAGATGAGTCTTCCAGTTTCGCCATTGTCCCATTCCGTTTGCCACTTTTCCAACATGGTTCGCCTTAGACTGGACTTTATGAATGAAATTGGGTATGGTTCGGGCTGGATAGGGCTGTCTGAATCAGCAGCTTGTTTGGCAAGTCTATCCGCTTTCTCATTACCTGCATATCCGGCGTGGGCTTTAATCCAGGATATCTTTATGTTTGCATTTGTAGAAAGTATTGCAAAGATTTTCCTGGCACATTTGTTATTGGATTTTGGATTTTTTGCTGCTAAGATGCTGGCCCTATTGTCGACATAGATGGTAGATGTTGCTGATCTGGACTTCAGGAATTCTGCGGCCTTGTATAGGGCCAGGATCTCAGCTTGAAATACTGTATTGTGGTGGGCCAGTTTTGTTGCCCAAGTTGTTGTAGTTACTCCATTGTTGAAGACACAGTACGCTGCTCCTACTCCCTTGTCCGTCTTCGATCCATCTGTGTAAATTCCATTCGGGTCCGATCTCAAGCCTCCGTCGTCAAGTGAAATCTGGTGATCTTCTAGGTGTACCGAGGGATGAGAAGTCCAGCCTGAAATCTTACAGTCTATTTCTAGTTGGCTAATTTGAAGGTCGCAGTTGTTGGTCGGGTTTTTGAGCCTATATAACGAGATGCCCTTTGCCTCTCTTTGTAGTTGGAGGTGCAGAGGGGGGATTCCCAAAATTATTTGTAGGGCTGCTGTTGAGGTAGTTCTATAGGCTCCCGATATGGCTAGTAGAAACGGTCGTTGGATGGCTGCAAGTTTCCGTTTCATCCTCTCGGTGGGATCTTGGCACCAGATGGCTGCGCCGTGTGCAAGTACTCTTTCTGTTACAGTTGAGTAGAGGGTTTTTCTTTGTGCCTGCTTAATTCCACAGGATTTCCCTGCTATTTTTAGGAGATTTTGGTGGAGGATAGCTGCTCTTGTTGCTTGATATCGAAGGTGTGCGTTCCAATTGAGTTTGTCGTCTATTTGAATTCCTAGGTATTTTATTGATTTTTTTCTTTTGATCGCTGTGCCGTTCCATTTTATTGATGGGCCTCTTACTATTTTACTGAGGAAGATATAATTGGTTTTATTAATGGATATTTCCAACTTGTTTTTATTTGCCCATTTGGAGAATTTTTCTATTGCTGCGTGTGTTTGGTTCTCAATTTCTTTCCTGGTTGGGGCGTGAGTTATTATAGCAAAGTCGTCCGCAAAAGCCTGGATGGTGGTGTTGCGTGGCCAATCCTGCTGAAAGATTTCATTTGCTACCAGGTTCCAGAGAGCAGGGCCACTGCAGGATCCCTGTGGGCAGCCTTGTTTCTGTTCTCTTTCTGCTGGTCCTTCTGCTGTGTTGAGGACGACTTTTCTATTTTTAAGTATGTCTTTGAAAATTTCTATCAAGTTGGCAGGGCTATTGCTATTATTTAGGTAATCTTCGATTGCAGCATGTTGAATGTTGTCGAACGCACCCTTGATATCAATTGAGAGCAGGAGGATGTGGTTCTTGTTTTGTTTTGCCAGTTTGATTTCCCTCATTAAGTTGTCAATGGCCATGTCCACTGATTTCCCTTCACGGAATCCATATTGTCTATTGCATATATGGTTGTTCTTTTCTAGGTGGTAGGTGAGTCTTTGGGTTAGGAGCTTCTCCAAGACTTTGCCTATTGTTGGGAGGAGTGATATTGGACGGTAAGAGGTTGCTTCATTAATAGGTTTTCCTGGCTTACGGAATAAGATGATGTTTCCTATTTTTAGTGAATCTGGGAATTTCTTTAATGTTATGCATTTATTGAAAAAATCCGTGAAGAGCTGTGGAAATTTTCGGTTGATTTGCTGGATGACTATGTTGTCAATGCCATCCAACCCTGGGGCTTTACCTTTTGGGAGGCCGTTAATTGTTCTAGCTACCTCCTGTGGAGAGAAAGGGCAGTCATCTGGTGAGTAATTTACACTTGTTGCCTGGTTCGGGGTTGAGACAGGGGGTGGGAAAATTTCTTCGAGGATTCCTGCTGCTATTTGGAGTTGGCCTCCTGTCGCTTCCTTTTCTTTCAGTAGTATCAGTTGAGCTGGGGTAACTGAGTTTCGGAATGCAGCTTTATAGTGCTTGCCATAAGGGTTTTTTGCCTGGGAGCAGAATCCTTTACATCCCAAGTTCCTTGCTTGCCTGACGTTCTTCATGTAGATGGCTGTCTCCCTTTTGAGGAGCAGGAACTGGGCTGGTCGGTTTTCTCCTGATCTTTGAGCTCGTCTCCTCAGTGCTTTTAGCCTATTTTTTGTATTTCCAATTCGCTGGTGTACCAGTTGGGTTGGAGTATTTGTGGTTGTTTTTTGATTTTGTAGCTATTCTTGCAAGCTGTTGTGATTTTGTCTTGCAAGATGATAGTTGTTTCGTTTAATTGCTGTGGAGTGTTGCTTTTGTTAATTGCTTGTTGAATTTTGATTACGTGTGGTAGGAGGTGATTTAGCATTTTTCTATGGTTTCCGTGTTTTGTTTTAAATCTTGTTGTTATGGAGCTCTGCTGGTTGATAGCTATTGTTGTTTCTATGAATTTATGGTCACTGAGGGAAGGCTCTTCTAGCACTTCCCATTTAGAAATGGTGTCTATTAGGTTTTGGCTGCAGAGGGTGAGGTCCGGCCATCCTCTTTTTCCGCAGTGGGAAAAGGTTGGAGGAGCATCTTGTTTGTGGATGATATACAGACTGCATCCGAGGGCGAAGTCTAGTATTTGGTTTCCTCTGAGGTCATTGTGTTCATAACCCCAGAGGTTGTTATGCCCGTTTAGGTGATAATGATTTGTTCCCTTGGCAAGGTGTTAATTATCTCTTGTAATTCTTGGAGCGTTTCTTGAATGTTGGAGGCTGGAGATGAGTAGGCTGAGATTATTGTTGTCGGTTGTGGGGTTGTTTGAATTTTAATTGCTATTGTGTTTATCTTGATTGCAATAATTGCTATTTTGATGGTGGGTTTTGGAATGGCTATTGCTGCTTTTCTTGATGTTGAACAAAACATTCCTGGCAACAGGTAAGGAGTGCTCCAAAATGCTCTCAGTCCTCGAGAAAGGGGAAAAAAGCATCCTGACACTCTTACTGAAGCGAATGTACCAAAGACGACAATCCGTCACAATATCACAATAGTCTAAATAGAATAATACGCTTCCGAGGCTTTCATTCTTCACTCACTGCCCCTGGCAACAAGAAAGAGAGTACACCTAACACTCTTGGTCTTCGGGAAAGCAGCAAAGAGCAAGCATCCCTACAACCTCTCCATATTGAAATGTGTTAACGATGATACTTCATCCCCAAATCACAGAAGTCTCGATACAAGAGTACTCCAGATAAAAGAATGCGCTCCCATGGCCGTTATTCCACGTTCACCGCCACTGATAACAGGAAGCGGAGCGCGTCGAAAAACTGATGGTCATTCCAAGGCCGTCAACACATGCTCACCGCTCTTGGTAACTGGAAACGGAGCACTCCGAAACGCTCTCGTGTTCTGGAAAGGCAGCACGAACAAACATCGCTAATATCTCTCCAAAGCGATTGTGTTAGCAACAACACTCCATCATCGAACCACAGAAGTCTAGAAACTAGAGTAGTTTAGATAGAATAATGCTCTTCCATCGCAGGCAATCCATGCTCACCACCCCTACTAACAAGAAGGAGTTGAACGCCGGAATGCTTTCGGTCATTCCATGGCTGTCAACCCACGCTTACCACCTTTGACAAGAAGAAAGAAGCTCTCACAAATGCTCTCAGGCATCGAGAAAGGCGAGTAGTCTATATAAAATAATACGCTCTCTTAGCCGTCATTCCAGCTCTCCACCCCTAGTAAGAGGAAAGGGATTTCATCGAAACGCTCTCGGTTTTCAGAGAGAGCAATGAAGAGCAAGCATCCCTACAACCACCCCATGGTGAAGGTGTTTACGATGACACTCCGTCAACAAATTGCAGAAGTTTAGATACGAGAGTAGTTTAAATAGAATAATTCACTTCCATTGCCGACATTCCAAACAATCCGTCCCTAGCTACAGGGACAAGAACGTGCAGATAATCTCTCGGTCTTCGGAAAAGGTAACAGAGAGTAAGCATCCTTACAACCTCTCGATAACGGATGCGCTAACTATAACACTCCGCCACAAAATCGCAGAATTCTAGATACGAGAGCAGTTTAGATAGAATAATGAGCTTCTATCTCCGACATTCTGTGATCTCCGTGTCTAGTAACAGGGAAGGGAGCACGCCGAATCCGTCATCCCACTATCACCGCTAGGGATTGCAATACCGGACCAAAATTTCAATACCGGTATTCGGTATTTTTTAGATCTTAATACCGGGATACCGGTTTTAATACCAGTATTCGAAATTTTAGAAAAAGAAAGAAAACACAGGTGTTTCTTTATTTTATTTGCCAGTTTTATTAGAGAGTGTAAATATCACAAAAAATAATATGTAACTTATAAATTATAACAGTATATGAAGAATCACAAAAAAGTAAAGGAACAACTTATTTATTTAAATCACAAAAAAAGTGTAAATATCACTATTCAGTCTATGGTACTATTACAAATTTTTGAAATGTGATCTTAAAAAACATAATGCATCAATTGTACTGTCATTAAACCTGAAAAAAAAATTTTTTGTGTAAAAATTACCAGCTGTCGAAAACGCTCTTTAGGCATCTACGCTAGTTGGTGATACTGTTAGCAATACGCGATATACTTTTTCCAAGTATTTACCTCTAAATCCCTCATCTTCAAATAAATCTGTTTCTCGTCGGATGGTTTTGGATATAGCTGATTTCTCTATTGTATTTTGGTTCATTGAATTTTTTTTATTTATCGCTAATTCTAATTTTTGTTCAAGAGACAATTCATTTTCATTATCGACATTAGTGTCATCATAATCTTCGATAACTGAACCGAATTCTTCTGAATGTGGATAGGTTTGTGAGTAAAAAATTGTAAGAAAATTTACTATAAACTAAATCAGATTTGAATTGATTATTTTCTTTTCTTCTTTTTCATTTCCATTTCTAAAATCATTATATATAAATACCATAAGACATATTCTATTTCGGTATGCCTTTCTTCTGTGCGATTTTTCTTTGTAATATATAATTCTTCAGATAGTGATGCGTGTTGTTCTTTCATGATTGTAACATGAAATTTATTGTTGGCATTAGCTGTTAATAAAATAAATTAAATCTCCGACACAATGCCTCTATAGTCAGTTTTATTGGAAGTAGAGCTGATATACTTCTGGATATTAAGTGGAATTCACTATCTGAAAAATTAATTTACAGATTTAAATCGATTATTGCTTTTTGCATTGGATTTCTAAATTTCAAAAATCGTTCCATCATTAGGAGTAAACTGTTCCAACGTGTCTTAGAATCTATTATCAACATATATTCTGTTTTATTTTCAGTTAGTATGTATTTTTGTAATATGGCATTTTTTGTAGGGGAACGTTTAAATATATTAACAGTTTTTCGAACTTTATAAATTATAGGAAACAATTCTTGATGGGTTAATATTTCATCCTCATTAGCAATATCTTCTTCCACAATTACATTGTCATTATCTACATTGTCAATATCACTCCCACTCTTACTCTCTTCAATGTCGGAATCCGAAGTTTCTAAATCCACAGTATTTGGATTCTTCTGTTTTTTATTTTTTTGGTATAATATATCTATTACTCCTAATTGAATTCCATGAGCATAGCACAATTGCTGATTTGCACCAATCAACTTTCCAACTTTTTTCATAACTGTTGCTCCATTAGTAGTTATGGATACAATATCTTCTTTCAGGGATAATCCATGTTTCACTAATTTAGATTTAAGGAATTAATTAAGCCATTAATTAGCTAATTAATTTCACCCGTTAGGAGGGCATAAAAACAAAAAAGTATACTATTTTGCTATGTTGGTGATCCCTGAACATATAGTGGAGACAATTTAAAAAGTTTCTAGTAAATACCGAGAAACCGGTATTTAAACTTGTGAATACCGATATTACAAAATTTTAAAATGGCTCAAAATACCGGTATTCGGTATCCCGGTATACCGGTATTGCAATCCCTAATCACCGCGATTAGTAATAGGATAGGAGCGCTCCGAAATGCTGCCAGTCTTAGAGAAAGGCTACAAAAAGACCCAAAGCGGATGCGTTAACGATGAAACTCCATCACCAAATCACAGAAGTCTAGATACGAGGGTAATTTAGATAGAATAATTCTATCTAAATTATTTAGATAGAATAATTTAGATAGAATAATGCGCTTTCCTCGCCGTCATTCCACGCTCTCCGCCCCAAGTAACAATAAGGAGGAAGCGCCGAAAATCTATTGATCTTCGGTAAAAGCAACAGAGAGCAAGCATCCTTACATTTTCTCCATAGCGAATCCGTTAACGATGGCACTCCATCACAAAATCGGAGTTCCGTTACGAGAGTAGTGTAGATAGAATAAAACGATTACATAGCCGTCATCCCACCCTCAATGCTCCAGTAACAGCAAGGAGAGCGCGCCGAAATACTCTCAGCCTTCGGAAACGGCAACAGAGAGCAAGCATCATTCCACTCACTCCATAACGAATTCGTTATCGATGGCATTCCATCACCAAATCGCAGAATAGATATGAGAGTAGATTTCTATCGCCGACACTCCACGTTCACTTCCCTTAGTAACAGGAAGTGGAATGCCAAAAGTCTCTCGGTCATGCCATGGCAGTCATTCCATGTTCACTGTCTCCTGCAATAATAAAGGAGCTCCCATAAATGCTCTCAGTCTTCCAGAAAGGTAACAAAAATGCATTCCGACACTCTTACAGAAGTGAATGTACTGGAAATGACAATCCATCACTAAATCACAATAGTATAGATAGAATAATGCTCTCTAATTTCTCTAATAAAGCGCGCCGAAATGCTCTTGGTCTTCGGAAAAGGCAACAGAGAGCAAACATCCTTACAATCTCTCCAAAGCGAATGTGTTAATGATGACACTCCATCACCAAATCGCAGAAATCAAGATACGAAAGAAGTTTAGATAGAATAATGCACTTCCATCGCCAACATTCTACCCTTTTCGAACTTAGTAACAGAAACGGAAGTCGGCCACAACAAATCCTGTCGATATTGTTACGTTCCGTGGTGGCAGGGTGGTCGGCTGTACACAAGAAGAAGAAAAAGTAACAGAAACTGGAGATCGCCGAAATGCTCTCCTTCTGCCAGAAAGATAACAAAGCTCAAGGATCCTTATTTTCTCACCATAGTGAATCTGTTAACGATGACACTGCATCACCAAATCGCAGGTCTAAATACAAGAGTAGTTTAGATAGAATAAAGCAATTCCATGGGTGTCATCCCACGATTAGTAACAGGAACGGGAGCTTGTTGAAATGCTCACTTAGAAAAGTAACAAAAAGCAAGCATCGTTACCACTTTCCCATAGCCAATGCCTTAACGATAACACACCATCACCAAATAGTAGAAGTCTGGATACGAGAGTAGTTTAGATAGAATAGATCCATTCCATCGTTGTCATCCCACACTCATCACCCCATGCAACAGCAAAGCAGCGCACTGAAATACTGTCTGCCTTCGAGAAAGGCAACAAAAAGTATCACGGCACTCTTACTGAAACAATTGTATTGAAGATGACAATCCATCACTATATTACAGCAGTAATAATGAGCTTCCAAGCCTTCATTCCTCACTCACCGCCTCTGGTAACAGGAAAGAGAGTGTTCCGAAACGCTCTCGGTGTCAGAAAATGCAACGAAGAACAACCACCGCTACGAACTCTCCATAGCGAATGTGTTAACGATGATGCTCCATCACCAAATCACAGAAGTCTATATATGAGAGTAGATTAAATAGAATAATGCGCTTCCATAGCTCCACGTCATTCCACGCTCTCTGCCTCTATTAACAGGAAGGGAAGCACGCCGAAATGCTCTCGGTCGGTCCTGACAGTCCACGCTCATCGCCCCTGGAAACAGGATAGGGAGAGTTCCGAAACGCTCTCGTCTTCAGAAAATCCCTACGAACTCTGCGTAATGACTGCGTTAACGAAGATCATCAAAGCGCAGAAGTCTAGATACGAGAGTAGCCTAGATAGAAAAACGCGCTTCCATGGAAATCAATCCACACTCACCGAACCTGGTAACAGGAAGCGGAAATACTCTCGTTTTCAGAGAAAGGCAACCAAGAACAAGTATCAGGATTGTCTGCTACAGCGAATGTTTTGACGATGACACTCCATCACCAAATCTAGATACGAAAATAGTCTAGATAAAATAATGCGCTTTCATGGCCGTCATTCCACGCTTACCGTTCCTCGCAGAATGAGGTGCGTGCGAGGAAACTGACGATCCCCGAGAAAGGTAGAAAGAGCATCCCTACACTCGCACTGGAGAGAATGTACTGATGATGACACTTCTTCACGAAATCATTGTAATCTAGATAGAAAAATTCCCTTCTATGGCCCTCATTCCCACCTTACCACCTCTATTAAAAGAAAGGAGAGCGAACCGAAACGCTTTCAGTCTGGGAATACGAAATAAGAGCATCTTAACAGTTTCGCCGAAGCAAATATGCTATGAGAATTCATCACAAACTTACAGGAATTTATATGCGTTAGTAGCCGAGAAAGAATAATGATCTGCTTTTATTATAGTATATGAATACTAAAGATTTAAAGCATCATTTTTTTGTTAGAAAAGCAATCAAGGAAATATATAATTTACGTTTAAAACATATGATTATAAATACTTCTAGGAAACATATGAAAAAATACTTTAAACTGATAACAGCAATTTAGAAAATTTACAAGAAAGCATTTTTTTATGATACTGAATGTCTAAATTCCAGGTAAACAGGAAACTATTACTGATTAGATGGTTTAAAGTTGTTTTCTCCGACAAGAACGGAAATAGTGAGAAAATTTTTTTATTAGTTTATTTACAACCGTTTAAACAGTTTTTAAATTTTACTTTATCGGAAGTACTTTCACATGATCTAAAGTATTTCGATAAATAAATTTTACCTCTCATATGAAAGTTGAAATGTCCAAATACACTAAGAGAAATTATTCTTATTGTAACCTCCTTATTATAATCTCCTCTCAATCTCCATATTGTTAATGGAATTTTGGAGCCTTCCGTAAAGCTACAACCATTTGGTACTTATATATGTTTAATTAATTTATATTCATGAATATATTTTTAAAAACTGAATTTGAGAATTGTGAATTTCCTAAGATAGTTCATTTTATATGTTGGATCTATCAGTAAGATAAAGTAGAATTTATAAGTTTCTTATTTTCTATTCTTTATCATAGTAAAAATAATTAATATAATTAAGAATAAAATGGAATAATTCATAAAAACATTCATTCATAAATTCAGATTTTTTTTAAAATAACTATTGAGAAGCTCATAATGTAAGGAAAACATTATTGGGATAATGAAAGATAAGACGAGAAAAAAGTTTTAAAATTTTGTTCATAATTTAAAAAAGAATATAGAAACTTTAATAATGCAATAATTAAGAAAAAAAATTATAAGAATAATAAAAATGAAAGAATTAAGAATAAGAATGAAAGATAAACGGAAAAAAAATCATTCAGAAATTAAAAAATATATATATATATTGAAATGCTAATAAGGTAAAAATTAAGAAAGAAAATTATTTTGATGAAGAACAAAACAGGTAAAAGCAGTAAAGTTATTTCTAAAAAATCAGCTTTAGATAAGCATTCGAGTTTCACTAATACTTTAGTTACTCCCCCTAAAATACACTTAATTTATTGTTAAACAATTACACATGTTGCGCTTTACCAAAAACACGAACTTTACCGAATAGTAGAAAATAATAATAATAATGAAAACAATGATAAAAACCATGAAAAGAGCTTTAAAAATCAATATTTATAAATTTTATCCGTACGACGTTCGTCTGTTTCAAAAAGAATATTTTAAGAATTTGAAAGAATTCATTGATGACTTGAACGAAATCTGTTTTGATAGATGACAATCCAACAACGGGCTTGCGGCATTTTTTTCAAAATTGGAATGGCAGCGCCCTTCCTTCGTCGATTCTTTCGTTAAGAACCATGATAAAAGTTATCGATATTTCAAGCATTTTTTTATTTTTGGAGAGTCTCAACATATTAAAAAGAAGGATGAAAAATAACGAGTATCAAGGTATTTAAAAAATAAAGACTTGAATGGCATATTTTTATTGACTTTAACCCTTTAAAGGGCCATTTTTTCCTAGCCATATTATGTTAAAATATTTTTAGGCTTGGAATTAGAATAAGAAAAGGGATTCATTTAGCTTATTAGATAAATTTAATTTAGTTAATTAATAATTAAGTAACAAATCAAGACACACCATTTTGTCTGAGATAAAGAACTGAAGCATCTAAAATTCTGACTTACTAAAAAAATTTGTCAGAAATTATGCCAACCTACATAATTTCATACAAAGATTGATAAATTTGGTGAGAAGCATACTTCCAACGGCCCTAGAAAGGGTTAAGATAATTGATTTCTTGCATTCTTTATATTCATACACTGGAAGTTCAGCTTTCTGATAAGATTTATTTTGAAATAAGTTGATAGATAACTTGCTTTTCTTTTCTTATGCTTATTTGTTAAAGCTTCAGGAGCACAGGGCTCACGATTTGGTACCCAATTCCGTCGATGAACCGCCGTGAAAGAAAGCTTGGTAGGAGCTTTAATCCATCGTGTAGAAATTTCCTCTCAATGGTGTGATACTGAAGCTAAAAGGCGTGATGGCTCAGGTGCTGTCCTCATTATCTGATTGCAGTTCAGATCTACTAGGTTTGTCTTTAGATAGGCCTGGTGCAAATTTAGTTACATTAAGTCCTGTTCTAAAGCAACACTTCGGCGACTTTAGGACGGACCTTGTCATTTAGAACTGCCGTTGCATGAGGAGGGCGGCGCCAGCTTCCGCGCCATACCAGCTTGAAAGATGTTTAATCCCGGCGGATTTCGCTTACGCAACAGCTCTTCGATGGTCTCGAACCTTAAACCCTCCGGCTCCGAAGCACGTGACCTTACCATCATGCCAATATCCCTGGAATACGATCTTAATTCTGAGCTTTTATCAGATGACGAGAACAACATTCGAGTCGGAGCCTCTACTCCAAAAACCTACAACGGCGGAAAACATTTGATCAAAAATTCGCACAAGGAACACGTACACAGTGTATCTTAGTGAAATTGGGGTTTTTATCATTGAAGCTAAGATTTTTTTTTTCTTTAAATAATTGCAAACCTTGGTCTTCTTTTAAATGTCTATACAAAAGCATTCATAATTTTACAGTAGCACAACTTTTGCTAACAGCTTAAAAAAATAAATACATCATGATATCATTTCAAAAATGAAATCTTCAGAAATTGAAAACTTCATAGTGGAAATTAAATAACTCGATAATAGCCGTTACAACATTTAGTTTAATTATATTAACGTTCTTTTAGAAGGCAAGATAAGAGATATTTGGGGACGGATGTCACAGTTTGGTAGCCTGGGCAGATGACGAGGACGACACTAGTTTTCGCGAACTCTCTTAACTTCCTCTCTATACCAAATGGATGTAGAAAATTTGTTGCATGACCTCAGATCTAGCATACATAAGGTCCATATGTACGTCATCTGTTCATTGGAACTGGGTTTCTAACTTGTAACCCTCCGGCCCCGAAGCTGGGATCCTACCACTAAGCCACCGCGACCAGTCTGAATTTCTAGAGCAGTCATATACGCAACCTCTCTTCCTACATCAGATCCCATCACAATTTAAGTCGATAATAAAGCAAGTATACAAGCCTCAAGTTCACCAAAATCCAATAGCCAATTAGCAAGAGATACATTCACCCTTCTTCTTGCAAATCCTCACATTAAAATTTCATGGATCAAGGCACATGTAGGCTATGAAGGGAATGAAGCGGTGGACAAACTAGCCAAAACAGCGGCTAATGCTAATCAAGATCGGAATGTAATGAAGCTTCCAAGATGTCATCTGAAGAACATCCTCCAAACCGATATGATGACAAGATGTCAAAAGGAATGGGAAGAAGGCGAAACAGGCCGCTCCACATTCAACATAATACCGAAAGTTTCTCTCTACGCGACCAACTGGAACAGAGCGGATGTCCTTTTCTTCACTGGACACGGCCCATTCCCGACATACCTACACAGATTCCACCTGGCCAACTCTCCTTATTGTAGCTGTGGGGGGATAGGATCCCCAATTCACTATGCCACCGAATGCCTACTGACTCTCTCATGGCACATGAGGAAGCCAGAAACAAGTCTCGAGGAAGAATGGTACAGGAGAGTTGCATCGAATACCCTTTCACGCGGCAAGATCCACACCATAGTAAACCATATTCATAAATACCAAGACCTCTTTAAGACTACACAATAGCTGAGACCAAAATGCCACTTGTCAAAATCAGCCGAAATTATAACTTCAAAAGTCCCTCAAAAGTGCAGTTCTCACGAAGGAAATCAAAACCACAGGACTCAGAAGGACGTTACAGATTTCTGACTCTTCAGTGATTATTTATATGCTTATACATGTCATACAGATGTTCTCAATGTAATTTATCAATTTTTTCAGTTAGTAATCTCGTTTCCCTGTAAGTTGAACCTATAGTGACCATTTGTTTAAGTATCCTTGTCCCCTCTATTCGGTTATTACGTCACCAAAAAATTAAATACAGTCGTGTAGGATTTGACACCGATGGGATTCTCTCTGGAGAACCCTGGATGGTCTGTTGTCTCTTTCTTTCTACCAATAATTTCTTTCTTTCTTTCTTTCTTTTTTCCTTCCATCTTGTGCTCATCCAACTGGTTAGATAATGTTATAGGCACCGGGGGCGCAGGATGGCGTTATTTTATGTTATGTAGAAAATTTGTTGCATGACCTCAGATTTAGCATACATAAGGTCCACATGTACGTCATCTGTTCATTGGAATTGGGTTTCTAACTTGTAACCCTCCGGCCCCGAAGCTGGGATCCTATTACTAAGCCACCGCGACCAGTCTGAATTTCTAGAGCAGATTGATAGCGAATGTCACGAACTTTTCCCCTTAAATTTGGAATAAAATCTCAGCCATTGGGTTTTAAGCAATTCTAAAGTTAAATCTGGGTAGAATAAGTTTCATCCAGAGTGAAAAAGAAAATATTTCGAGGGTTTTTTTCTGAGTTGTTCCAGAGTTCTTAAAATGAAAGACCATTTCATCCAAACCATTACCAAAATTGTCTCTGCTATTCTACAGCTACCACACTGTTAGAAACAAGCTCAACATCGGGCTAATGGCTACATCGGAGAACTATAGACATTTCATACCAATGCTTTATTGATCTAATTATATCGCTGTCATTATTAAAATTCCAAACTTGGTTGTATATTTTAAATCTTATTTAAAAGAATAAAAAATATGGAAGAAAAAAAAATACATATGTGGGTTGAAACATGAATTTTTATGGTGGTATGAATTTTTAAATATTTCCCATTTCATTAATTTTTTTTAGGTATTCATTAAATCAAATTCATATTCTTCATATTATTTTGAACAACTGCAGATATTCAGTAATGAGAATTTCTGATTTCATTTCAGCACTAAAGATTTATTTTTGATATCTTAAACCTCAGTTGTTGTTTTTTTCTCAAAATATAAATTTAAATTTATTTACAAAAATGGTATCTCATATTTAAAAACAAGAATTATTCTTGTAAATGAGAAACTTTCTGAGAAAAAACATGTTACTGACATATGTTAAAATTGTCAAATTATTAATATTATTGTACATCAATTCGTTTTTTTTTATTAGATCACTAGTTCTCATCAAAAGAAAATAGAAATCTGAGGTAAATTCTGACATGTTTTTCCACGAATTTAACCAACGGCGGAGATTTTGAAGAAACTGATTAAGAAATCTATTGAATGTAACAGCTGAATTTGATCATGAATTGGTTAACATATATGGAAGAAATAAACAACTTGATTTGGCGCTTCTAAGAATCGAGTCAATATTTTTGATTATTATTTCGAAAGTTGTTTTTCTCCAAACATTTCGCAATGATAAAAAAATCCATTTAAAATCAAATACTAACAAAAAAACATGGTCTTCAAAAAATGTTGGAGGAGGAGAAAGAGTTTTTTTGGAGCCTTAAATGACCAATGAAAGTAATTTGACGTCATGAGGGAGGATCTAAACGCATGCGCTCCTCTGTCCCGCAGCCTTATGAAAAGGTAAACAAAGAGTGGTGGGAGCTCAGTTGCATCCTGAATTTCAGTCTGACAACTTCACTTCTCTTCTGCCTCAACTTTCCCAAGAGATAAGAAGAACCAACGCATGGACATCGTCAACATCTTTCAAGTGAAAAGGCGTTAAAAGCGTGAGTTTTATTCACATTTCTATCTCGATTTTAAAGCTTTTTTATTTTATTTATTTATTTTTCGTTATTGTCAAAATTTCTAGTAAAGTTTTCTCTTTCGTTTTGATTCTTTTGCGCACTTTGCACATTAAGTGATCGTGAATCAATCGAACTTATTATTTTTAAAAAATCAAAATATTTTTTGTTAAAGATTTAATAATTCTAATATAAAGTGTGAATTGTATGCACATATTATTTTTAAAAAAATCAAAATATTTTTTGTTAAAGATTTAATAATTCTAATATAAAGTGTGAATTGTATGCACATATTATTTTTAAAAAATCAAAATATTTTTTGTTAAAGATTTAATAATTCTAATATAAAGTGTGAATTGTATGCACATATTATTTTTAAAAAATCAAAATATTTTTTGTTAAAGATTTAATAATTCTAATATAAAGTATGAATTGTATGCACATTTCTATCTTGATTTAAAAAAATTTTGTTGCATTTCTTTTTCGTTGCTTTAATAATATCTAGTGATTTCATTTCTTTAATTTTCACTGTACTATGCACTTTGCATATAAACTGATCGTGCCTCAATTGTAAATATTTTAGATGAATCATTATAATTTCGAATAAACATTTAAAAATTATAATAAGTAATTTTATTTCTTAACTTTTGACTGTTCTGTGCAAGTTGCATATGAACTGATCAAGCATCGTGTAATGTTGCAAAATGTTGTAATAATTTCAAAAATATGTTAGATGAATCATAATAATTTTAATGGATTTAAAAAAATATAATATATACCTTGAGTTTTATTCACATTTCTGCTTAGAATAATCATAATAATTTTTAATAAGGATTTAAAAATTATAGTAAGAAACTCTATTTCTTTAATTGTGACTGTTCTGTGAACTTTGCATATTAACTGATCATGCATCAATCATAAATAATAATTTCAAAAATATTTCAGATGAATCATATTAATTTTTGATAAAGAGTTAAAAATTAGAATATATAGTTTGAGTTTTATTCATATATTTTCTCGATTTTAAAACTTTTGAAGCTTTTGTTCGTTGATGTTATAATTTCTAGAAATTCCACTTATTATAAATTTTAATTATATTCAATAATTCATAAGTTTTTTCGGAATTACATAAGCAATTAAACAATTATTGATTTCAGAGAGTGTTTAAATTACCATTTTTACAATATATCTTTTTTTGAAAATCTAATAATTTTTAAAAGTTCTAGGTTGAAAAGAAATAATTTATATAATGATTACAAAATAGTTTAAAAGTTGAAATTATTTCTTGAAAAGTACAAGAAATCCTGAAAACGATCTTTAAGCACTTAATTAGTGCCAGGTTATTTGCTTGAGAATACAATAATTCAATTAACTCTTTAAAATACCATTTTTTTCTAGTCATGGTTCATTAAAATATTTTTAGAATTGAGATTGACTTAAGAATTGCGATTCATTTATCTTATTAAATGAAATGGATTTGATTAATTAATTAATTTGGTTAATTAATAATTAAGTAACAAATTAAGAGACACCATTTTGTGTGAGATTTGGAACTGAAACATTTAAGATTCTGTCTTATTGAAAACTTTGTTAGAACTTATGGCAACCTACGTAACTTCATATAAAGATTGATGAATTTTGTGGGAAGCATACTTCCCATGTCTTTAGAAAGGTTTAATGTATTCAATAGAGTTCTGTATTTAGTTAAAGCATTGAATATTATTGTGTATTCATTTAATGTATTGACTTTTTAAAAGATTATTTGTTCATCAAAATAGACTTTATGTTTCATGTTAACTAATTAGATATCAAGGTAATATAAATGCATGCAATTTTAGTAATTATACTGGTGAAATTTTAGATGAATATATGATGTTTTTCATATACAGACTTATGTTAAAAAGTATAAACTATAAATACATGCTTAAATTTTTTTTTAAATATGCTATATTCTTTTGATAAAAAAAAACGATCTTAACTCTACACCACTATACAGTGGTCCACTTTAGCATCAATGCCATTTTTGTGCTTTTGCAGCTAATTTTTAAAAAAAATTAGAAAATTTTCAATAAAATTATATTATCAAAGATTTTACTTAAAAGTAGAAACACTTTAGTAAAGAAACTTTTATTAAACAATTGATGCTTTTAAATTACTGATTTTGATTGGAAAATTAAATTCAAACTTAAATTTGTTAATTATAATTAATTTATTAATTAGTACGAATTTATTAATAAAATTAATTCTGTAAAATTAATAAAAGTTGGAATTCGTACTCAGATTTATGAATCGACAATTTTGCAAATACACTGCGGCTGTATACCCGCCATGTTTTGTAATTGCCATCATTTTTGCTAGATACGGTAATTCTATGTCCTATTTCAGACTCGATTAATATTTTTTAACTTATGAGTTTGATTAATTAAGAGAGTTCCGACACGGTCACCACCCCTTGTAGAAGAAAGAAGAAAGAGGAACGTGCGTGGAAAAACTTTCGGTCTCCGAGAAAAGCAACAAACATTCTTACCGGAGCGAATTTACTGAAAATGACATTCCATCACTAAATCATAGTAGACTATATAGAATAATGCCCTTCCATCGGCATCATTACCCCCCTTTCCGACCCTGGTAACAGAAAGAAGAGCGTGCCGAATCGCTCTCGGTTATTCGATGGCCGTCATCTCTCACTCACCGCCACTGGCAACAAAAAAAAGGAGCTCTCTGAAACAGTTTCGGTCTTCGCGAAAAGCAAAAAAGAGCAAGCATCCCTACAAACTTTGTTTTGTAATTTCCATCATTTTTTCCACAGACTGTAATCCTAGTCATACTTCAAACTCGATTAATATCTTTTTAACTTATGAGTTTGACTAATTAAGAAAGTTCCGACAAGCTCGCGTCCCTCATAGAAGAAACAGAAGCGTGCGAGGGAGCACTCTTGGTCTCCGAGAAAGGCAACAAACAGCTTGTTGGTGATCTTACCGGAGCGAATGTACCATAGATGACACTGTACCACTAAATCCCAGTACTCTAGGTAGAATAATGCCCTTCCATTGCCTTCATTCCACGCTCATCTCCCTTGACAACAGGAAAGGGAGCGTGCCGAATCACTTTCGGTCATTCCATGGCCGTCATCCCACGCTCACCGCCCTTGGCAAAAGCAAAGGGAGCGGGCCGAAACGGTCTCGGTCTTCGGGAAAGGAAACAAAGATCAAGCATCCCTACAAACTTTGTTTTGTAATTACAGTCATTTCTTCTACAAACGGTATTCAAATTCGATTAATATTTTTTAACTCGTGAGTTTGACTAATTAAGAGAGTTCCGACATGCTGACCGTCCCTCGCAGAAAGAAAGAGGCGCGTGCGAGGAAGTACTCTCTGTCTCTGAGAAGGGCAATAAAGAGCATTCTGAGCTCTTACCCGAGCGAATGTACTGAAGATGATACTCTATCACTAAATCACAGTAGTCTAGATAGAATAATGCGCTTCCATGGCCGTCATCCTAAGCTCACCGCCCCTGGCAACAGGAAGGTGAGCACGCCGAAGCAGTCTCGGCCTTCGGGAAAGGCAACAGAGAGCAAGCATTCCTACAATTATTTTCATAGCGATTGTGTTAACAATTACGCTCTATCACCAAATCATAGAAATCTATATATCTGAGTAGTCTAGTCATAATAATGCGCTTCCATGGCCGTCTGTCTTTCCACGTTCACCATCCCTGGTTACGGGAAGACAGCAAACGCACCGAAACGCTCTCGGTCTTCAAGAAAGACAACAGAGAGCAATCATTCTCAATTCCTCTCCATGACGATTGTATTAATGATGGTATTCCATCACCAAATCATAGAAATCTATATACCTGAGTAGTCTAGTCATAATAATGCGCTTCCATGGCCGTCTGTCTTTCCACGTTCACCATCCCTGGTTACGGGAAGACAGCAAAAGCACCGAAACGCTCTCGGTCTTCAAGAAATAGCAATCATTCCTAATACATCTCCATGTCGATTGTATTAATGATGGTACTCCATCACCAAATCATAGATTTTTATATACACTTATAGTGTAGCTAGAATAATGTTCTTCCATCACCACCATTCCATGCTCTCCGCCCCTGGTAACAGAAAGTTGAGCACGCTGAAATGGTCTCGGTAAAATATTTATTCAAAAAATAATAAAATAATAATAATAATATTTATTCAAAAATTCAATTTTTTCAAAAAAATTGAAAAGCTAATAATATAAGAAAAATGAGAAAAACCTACAACGACGACAGATAAAACAGAAAATGTTTTTAAAAAAACTGTTCATAGGTTCAAAAATTAAAGAAAGAATACTGAAACTCTAATAACGTAAAAAATTAAAGAAAGAATACTGAAACTCTAATAACGTAAAAAATTAAAGAAAGAATACTGAAACTCTAATAACGTAAAAAATAAGAAAAAAATATGATAATGCGAGATAAAAAAAAAGTTTACGAATATTATTCATAATTCCAAAACTTTAAAAAAAATAGAGAAACTTTAATATTATAATAAGCAAGCAAAAAATTTAAATGATGAAGGATAAAACAGAAAAGAGCAACAAAAATCATTCAAAATCCATAAATTAAAAAAAATTGAGACGCTAATAATGTAAAAAAGTAAGGAAAAATTCATTATGATAAAGGAAAAAAAACTGATAAAAGTAATAAAATAAAGTTTAAAAAAAGTCAGCTTTAAATATTCATTCGATCGTCACTAGCACTTTAGTCACTGCTCCTAAAGCACCCTTGATTTATATGTAAACAATTACGCATTTCACGCTTTTGGAAAAAAACACATTTCACGCTTTTCGAACTTTGTCGATGTCAATAAAAAGAAAATTATAACAAAATTCCTGAAAAGCCTTTCAAAAATCGATATTTATATATTTTATACGCACGACGTTCATTTGAAAGAGAGTTTATTAAGAAGTCGTAAGAATTCATTGACGACTTGAATAAAATTTGTTTGTCATAGATGACAATATAATAACTGGCCTGAGGCGATTTATTGAGAATTGGAGTGACATCTCTCTTCCTTCTTCTATTCTTTCGTTAAGAACCATGATAAAAGTTATGGATATATCAAGCATTTTTCATTTTTAGAGAGACTCTGCATTTAAAAAAAATGAAAATAATGCTTGTCAAGGTATTTAACAAATAAAGAATTTGAATTGTAGATTTTGATTGACTTGAACATTATTGATTTCTTTCATTCCTTATTCACTTGTCTAGAAGTATTGGAAGTGAGATTTATTTT
The DNA here is from genome assembly GCF_947563725.1 of Argiope bruennichi. Lineage (NCBI taxonomy): Eukaryota > Metazoa > Arthropoda > Arachnida > Araneae > Araneidae > Argiope > Argiope bruennichi. The sequence goes on from NC_079162.1 coordinate 90,477,139, forward strand.
GAAATAGGTTGTCATATTGCGTGGCTTTTCTTTCCATTTGTTCATTTTTACTTTGGTTCAATATTTTATTCTCCATCAGATATAAATTTTTATAAGCTCTGGTTACAGACTTGTATTTCACTGCGCAAAATCAAAAATGAGATTTTTTTACTGTAAGAGAAAAATATTAAGATATTCATACATGTTTTACTTAAAATCCTCTTAAATGACTTAATTCTACCTTTATTTTAACTACATTAATGATTTTGAAATTTTGTACATCTATAAATGAGCCTTTAATGAATCCGTCATTTTAATCAAAAAACTTCTGCTGTTAATTCATTTCACAATTTTTTTCAAAAATCCTTCATTAAATTGAATAATTGCGGTTTTAAAATTACCTATAAATAATAAATTTATTTAAAACATTTTTAATTGAAACAAATGTATTAAATTATATCCATGAAGTAAACTTTGACTTATTTCATTATTATTATTGATCATCATATTGAATCATGCTACAGCATAAATTAAATTCCAAATATATCATTAAATTCTTTAATGATTATTTGGTTTTATCTATTTCGTTTTAGATAATAATGTTTTTTCTTGTTCATTTTTAATAATAAGGATATTTTATCTGACAGTTTTTAACATTCAGTGGGTTTGTTTAAAGTGAGTTTGGTATTTTCATATAAGCTTGTTTTATTACTGCATGCCATAAATTAAATTCATAATTTTAAACTCTACTGAATTTGTCAAATTACCAGTGTTTGGCGCAGCTTGGCCAAATCTGGCTCTTGCGCCATTAACCAAAACAAACCAACCAACCTTGATAATAAGGAATACATGCTTTTATGGTTCTTAAATAAGCATATGAGTCCACTTTTTTCTAAAATGCCTTGATATGTATGATTCTTTATTTGTCTTTATTTGATTCTTTATGAACTTATTTATTTGTCTATTCCTCTAAATTTTTAAAAACTCGCATCTGTCTGTACACTTACTGTTCACATTTATTGTGACGAAAATGTGTATATCCGACGCTATTTAAGCCATAAATATTCTTTTCAAAAACATATTTAGCTCTTAATATAGATGCCTTTCTACGATAAAAGTTTTTTGAACACATGGCTTTAATCGTGAGTTAAATTCCCTTCTTTGAACTGGAAATAGGTAGCATTTCGCCAACTGAAGAGCTTATTTCAACCTCTCCTCCATTTGTATTCTCGGAAATTTTACATTTCAGACATCTACTTATCCCTAATGGCAGTAGCATCGACATCTTATCAGTTTACTGAAAGGCGCAAGCGAGCGACTGTAATTGAATTCAGATTACTTGTATTACACAAACATCTTTTCGAAATGGAACCCAGGATATTATAAAATCAGATGTATTTCACTCACATTATCGAATTCGGTGCATAGAATAAATACGAAGACGCTTCATAGCCATTATAAATACAAAGCTTGTGATACTAGTAACAAAGATGATAAAAAATATTATTGAAAATAAAATACAGATGAATAAGATTAGATATTGAAAATAAAATACTGGTAAATAAGATAAGATATTGAAAATAAAATACTGGTAAATAAGATAAGATATTGAAAATAAAATACTGATGAATAAGAATAATAAAATATTTATAAAATGAAACTTAGTGCTCTGTAAGAATTGATTTCTTTCAATATTGTTATTGATGTTGTTACTGATTATCGATTATTGCGCATAGAATAATTACAAATAAGAAAGATGCACCGATAATAATATAAATACATAGAAAAAAATTAATGTTATACATAAATAAAAATAAAACACCGATAAATCAATGCGAATAGTAAAACATTTATGAAAGGAAAAAACGCTGTAATGTCACGCATTTTTTATATTTATTATTTATTCTATGCGTAGAATAAATACGAATCATAAAGATTTGTCAGTGACAATATAAATACGAATGTTTTAAACCTTTGAAATGTAAGAATTATTTCTCCAGATTCCTTGCAATGGGGAAGAGTTAATTACTTAAATATTTATTTTAATGAAACTAAATTGTTAAATATTTTTAAGTAAATATCTTTCAATTATCTAATAAAGCACGGTCTTTTACAGTTGAAAGAAGCATTCATTTTTAAAAACATTTCTGCGTAAAATGCAGAAAAGTAAAATCATATGTTGAATTCTCTGAAATACTTACTTCTATTGGACGATACTCAGCTACATTGTAAGACTAGAAACAATTAAAGATAAACTAATTATTTAAAGAAATAATTCCTAGTTTGAAAAGAATACTTTTAATCAGAATAATAATCCTCAAATCTCATTTTCCGATAATTATAAGTAATTTGTAAGTATCATTATCAGATATTTATAATTAATTTGGACAAGCAACTTGAAAAATGCTTTAGCTGCTATAGTGTAATGCGTAATAAAATGTTTCTCTCTTCAATGTTTTCCTTATGCTAATGCAATGAAGTTATTCCATCAAATTTATATAATATACAATTAAACTGAATCTACAAAATAACTTCAGGAAACTCAGCTAGAGATTTAATTAAAATACAATATTGTCAATAAGCATAGAGTAATTTTTTCGAGATTCGAAAAAATAAATTTGTAGAACTAACGGTCTACCAAAAATCATACAATGAGCGGTTCAAAGGAAAGGCACTTTCATTCCATCAGCTAGTGCTCTTTCTCACCGATTTTCATCAACAATATGCAAAACGCGTGTTATCCTTATCGTTTATTGTAGATATCTTTGTTATCTCTACTCTCTAAAATCACCCACGGAACACAGTTTCGAAATTTCTATTCTCCAAATCACTCATTCCTTGGGAAAAAACCTTCTGAAAATACAATCTCGATTCTTCATTACGAAGTTCTGCAAATTCATGTATTCAGTGCCAGAAGCATTTCCAGGCATGTAGAAATGATCTTCGGTTCCAAAATTTTACCATCGTGCGATTTACTTGTAAAGCATATAGTTTAACTTCCAAAAGATTTCTGGAATAAATATTAGATTTTTATAGAATGGCAGAAAGTTTTGGGACAAGCACTTGACAGAGGGAAATAGTTCCCTGATGTTCATCTCCTTATTCCAACCATGCCGAAAATGTGCCTTTTCGTTATTAATATTTCCTCATCCAATTATTTTCCCTACTGAAGCATAATAAGAATTAAATCTTAGACGCGTGTTGAATTTCAGATTGTTAAATCTACAGTTATATTAATAGAGACCATGGAGGTATTGACAAATCAGGCCAGATATCGGAAAAGATCTTGCATTTCAAAACGCATCGATGCTTTTAGAAGCTTTTTAAAAAAATAACCTTTCCGTATTAATTAAGAGCATTTGATTTAAATGAATTATTTCTACATATTTGATTTTGAAATAATATGTAGCTCTAAATATGATACCTACTCATTAACCTTGAATGCTCCTTTACCATTAAAAGCTAATTAGATGCATATAAAGCTTTGCTGTTCTCCAGTTACATTGCTGAAAAGATAAAACCATTACTTTAATTATCAACCAAAACTAACGGTTGCGATCACATTAAAGGTACGTTTATATTTTTAGAATAAATCAAATGGAGTGAGATTTTCGCGTAACGAAATCTTAAGCTGTTAAAAGCATAGCCCCCTTTGAAATTAATATTCAGACATAAAAGTATCATATTTGACTCTAAACCCGTTTACATGGGAGGAGGTAAAATATCTTAAATAAAATCCTATTAATAATTTATCAAACCTTTGTACTAATTATTTGTTTTATAATGCATAATATAGACAACTAGTAAATTCTTTTAGTTCTAATACATTAAAAAACTTTTAATAGAGAAATTTAAGGACTTTTAACAGTGATTAACTTGAAATTAATTTATTAACTCTAAGTTTTCAAATATCATTATTGTAAGAAGGAAATTTTAATTTCGAAAGGTGACAATCAAAGAATTGTTGTATAACTCCAAAAAAGCTTCTTAATATGTCATGCATTTTTTTTTACAAATAAAATAGCATCTAAATAAATATAAGTAAAAAGAAGTAATAAGAAATAAATATAAGTAAAAGTTTTTATAGAAGTAAATGAAATAAATATATTGCCATATTCTGTTACTTATGCCTACTAGAATTATTTTCGTTCTACTGCTATTAGTATATTTTTTGTGGTGGGGTGTGCCGAAAGGGCGATTAAAAATAAATCGAACAGGCAGAAATAAATTAATACAACATGGGGCCTGAAACGCAAAGGCTGCTACAGACGTTCCTTTGTCAATGCATTAAGTAAAAGAAAATAATACAATAAATAAAGTGTATAGCAAAGATTAATCATATATATAATCATTTAAATTTTTATGAGTATTAATATATGCTATACCATTTTCTTAAAAAAACTACTTACATAATGCTGTTTTAAAGAAAATTAAATTTTACCATACATTTATTATTTTTACTTTCTCGCATGCGCAGTTTACAAAGAGAAAGTGTTGCAATATCGTCGAAAAGAATTCGAATTCGAGATTTTAACAAATCTTCCCATTTTCAGACCCATAATCATTTAAGTATAATTATTTAAATTTTTATGAGTATTAATGTATGCTATACCGTTTTCTTAAAGAAACAATTTACATAGCACGGTTTTAAAAGAAAATTAAATTTTACTATACATTTATTATTTTTATTTTCTCGTATGCGCAATTTACAAAAAGAAAGTGTTACAATATAACCGAAAAAAAAAATTCGAATTCGAGATTTTGCCATATCTTCATATTTTTAGACCTATAATCATTTAAATATAATCATTTAAATTTTTATGAGTATTAATATATGTCACACCGTTTTCTTAAAGAAACAATTTAAATAGCACAGTTTTAAAGAAAATTAAATGTTACTATACATTTATTATTTTTACTTCCTAGTTTGCGCAATTTACAAAGAGAAAGTGTTGTAAAATCGTCGAAAAAAATCTCCACACTTTCAGATCTATAATCATTTAAATTTTTATGAGCATTAATATATGATATACCGTTTTCTTAAAAAAAAATTTACATAGCACAGTTTTTTAAAAAATTAAATTTTACCATACATTTATTATTTTTGCTTTCTCGTATGTGCAGTTTACAAAGAGAAAATGTTGTAAAATCGTCGAAAAAAATCTCCACACTTTCAGATCTATAATCATTTAAATTTTTATGAGCATTAATATATGCTATACCGTTTTCTTAAAAAAAAAATTACATAGCGCAGTTTTTTAAAAAAAATTAAATTTTACCATACATTTATTATTTTTACTTTCTTGTATGTGCAGTTTACAAAGAGAAAGTGTTGTAAAATCGTCGAAAAAAATCTCCACACTTTCAGATCTATAATCATTTAAATTTTTATGAGCATTAATATATGCTATACCGTTTTCTTAAAAAAAAATTTACATAGCACAGTTTTTTTAAAAATTAAATTTTACCATACATTTATTATTTTTGCTTTCTCGTATGTGCAGTTTACAAAGAGAAAATGTTGTAAAATCGTCGAAAAAAATCTCCACACTTTCAGATCTATAATCATTTAAATTTTTATGAGCATTAATATATGCTATACCGTTTTCTTAAAAAAAAAATTACATAGCGCAGTTTTTTAAAAAAAATTAAATTTTACCATACATTTATTATTTTTACTTTCTTGTATGTGCAGTTTACAAAGAGAAAGTGTTGTAAAATCGTCGAAAAAAATCTCCACACTTTCAGATCTATAATCATTTAAATTTTTATGAGCATTAATATATGCTATACCGTTTTCTTAAAAAAAAATTTACATAGCACAGTTTTTTTAAAAATTAAATTTTACCATACATTTATTATTTTTGCTTTCTCGTATGTGCAGTTTACAAAGAGAAAATGTTGTAAAATCGTCGAAAAAAATCTCCACACTTTCAGATCTATAATCATTTAAATTTTTATGAGCATTAATATATGCTATACCGTTTTCTTAAAAAAAAATTACATAGCGCAGTTTTTTAAAAAAAATTAAATTTTACCATACATTTATTATTTTTACTTTCTTGTATGTGCAGTTTACAAAGAGAAAGTGTTGCAATATCGTCGAAAAAAATTTCTCTTCTTTTAAAATCTAAAAATCTTCACATTTTAAGTCCTTTCTGAATTCGAAAAATGTAACTTTGCCATTATTCTGCCTCTGATAACTCAGAAGCACTTTGCACTAGACGGCTGAAATTTGGTATATAGAATTACAAACAAATTTATAGATTTCTAACGATTTTCAAAAGAAATCCATTTACGGGAAATCTATCTTTCTAACTGTTAAATTGCATCAAAATTGATATCTATGAAACACAAAGAGAAGGTAAATAATATTTGATGCATGGGTTTAACATCTAAAATATAGATAATACTTATGAAATTTTGAACCCAATCTGTCAGAGTTGATAGTTTTTCTGTCTGTGCTTTCGCATGCATATAAAGGCAATAATTTAAATTACTGAAATTCTGCATTTTATCTTGTACATACAACTGTAGTTTTGTGAAAAATTTGGTGTCAATCTGCAGGCAAAAAGGTGCTCAAAATACATATTCTCACTCTAGATTCGATGATATCTCCAGATTCAAGTGAAAAAAAGGTATTTCGTAACAATCGATCACCAACGCCATGCAAAGTATTCGCGGAATTGCCCTATGTCCCCAATTTTATGCGAAGAAAGAATCGGACAGTATGCTAGAAAGTTTAGAGAAGACAACTCCCACTATTTGGAATTATATCTGTCTTCCAATGAAAACGATAATTTCCAAATGCCTAACACCAGATTTGCAGGTTTCTATAAAATTTTGAACGAAATCCATTCAGGGGAAATCTGTCTGTCCGGCTGTCCGAATACAAATAAAATTAATATACATACACATTTAACATCTAAAGTATAGATCTGTATCAAATTTAGAATCATAACTGTCAAAGGATTGACCGTCTGTCTGCCGGTACTTTCACATATATGTAAACGCTATAACTACAGTTCTGGGATTGTAATTGGTTTTAATCAGTCAGAAAAAAAGGGAGTCCAGCATACGTATTTAGTTTTTTGGTGAGTGTGTATTAACTGTATCCAGGCGATAAATCGCCAAAAAAGTCCCCAAAGATAGCACGCTAATAGACTCTTTTGTAATTATTATTCGCCAATGGTATGTGGTTAAAAATGCCCAAGTGGCAGTTTTTTTTACTCTACTTTGAAGTAGACAGCTCCCATCTGTGGGACTCTGAAAATAAATATCTGAGCATTCATGGCACCCAAAGCCTTCCTAAGGTCTATAATGAAGTTTTTTTCACGTGCGAGAGGGGCGAGGAAAAACACTTTTAGTAAAGAGAATGCGAGAAAGTTTCAGAGAGATCATTACCGCTGATTTAAATTAATGTTTTTTCTGACAAAATATTAATAATATGTAGTCCTCAAAACTTTCAATGTGAAAAAAAACAACAATACAAACTGGATTTTTAACTAATTATTTAATCTAAGTACCCCTGTAAGTTGCTTTTATTGTATCATAAACAAACATTATTAAATCTCTTCATTAAATAAAACTTTCTTCGCAGATGTGTGAAGCAGACGACTAAAAACCTTTTTCTTTCTTCTCGATATTCTTTCCAAATATCTAAAGACAAAAAAGTCTCCATTTGAAACCTATTTTTCCCAGAAAGTATGAGGCATTTCTTAAGATTTTAGTCTTTTTTAATGAAGTTTATTTATTGATATCCTTTGTATCTTACGGTTCTGCAGATGAATGAATTCTATTATTTAAAAAATTATATTGTTAACAGGCCTTTCACCAGAGATCGAAAATACTTCCTTCGGATAGAGTATCTATATATGCCGCATCGTTACAGAGCTGTTTCGAGCAGCTTACAATGACAATATTATTACCTATTCAGTACTCTGAATGCTGTGGCTAGATTTCTTTTTTTGTTATAAAATTTATTTCAGCTTGGTTATAGCTATTACACATATTAAGACACATTATAACATACGCATCATAACAATTTGTGGAAGAAAACAACTATGGTAATTTTGGGAACAACTATGGTAATTCATGGAATTCTGAACAATTACATTAAATACTAAAAAAAGGTGTTTCAAGCTGACATGCTTTATTTAGCATTTTAAACCATTCCTCCCATAACTTCTTGAATACGATAACTTCACAGATAAAACAATAAAAGTATCTATTTAAATAAAATATGGATTTTTGGTAAAATGTAGAATATCCATAAAAGGATTTCAATTCCTTTCTCTAAAGTAACGGAACAGTCTGCTTGGAAACTTAAGTTTCTTATTCTGCGGGAGATTATATTGTTGAATAATTTATTTTTAAAATAAATTAACTTTAAAATGAAAAATTAAATTAAATAAATGCTACAAACTTGTTATCGCATAACGCTGTTCAGTCAGCAAATTCCAGAAAACAAAATGGCAATTTTGGCCTCTTGAGATAACACGCTCTTAAAAGAATTAATTACTTTCTGGATTATTTTGTCTTACTCTATCCATACACTATTTGTAAACTGACAAAAATTCAAAATCATATGGCCTTCTGAAAATAGCTTAACATATCTTCTCAACGGACGTTAGTACACTAAGCCTCAATCCTGTTTTATTATCCTTAATGTTTAGCCAGCAATGTCTACTTTTATCAATATGTTAACTGCAAGAGATATTGATAAGGTTGCGATACGACTGCATGTAAACAAGTGCATTTTTTATGGTTGTCAGGTTATTTAAAATTTATTAATAAACTGTATAATTTTTTAAACTGCATGCCGCCTTTCAACGGTGACAAGCGGGACTGAATGAGGAGTATACTATCAGTTATTAGTGACTGACGTTGAGCGAACAGAAAGTATACTGTTAGTGATCAGTGAATGGCATCGCAGCCTATAAACGTAACTAATCTAAACTAAACTACACTGAAGAAACCAAAATTTAATGTTCACTTTAACCCACTTTACAAAATAATATTAAATATGTATTCAAAAAATACAAACCTTTCAGTAGAATACAGCATCTCCGTGCAATTTTATTTGCATATAGCCAGTCAACGGTGATTGATGTGATCACCGGCAACTAATGTAGCTCCATCTTAATTAAACTAAGCTAATTTCGAAAAAGAAATGATTGATGTTTCATATAGCCTACTTAATACAAAAGATATTCAATGTAAATTGAAAAATTACAAACCTTTCGGTAGAGTGCAACATCTCTATATACCTTGATTTGCATATCGCCAGTCAACGGTGACTGACGCGACTTGAGCGAAAAGTTAATCGCCAATCAATCGTAAATGGCGCGGTCTAATCGGCAGTCAGCTACCGTTGGCCGACGAGGTTCATGTGGACATCATAGTGTCAATCACCAGTGATAAATATGGCACCAAATTAATCTAATTAAACTAAACTAAACTCAATAAAGATATTAGTGATATTTACTATAACAGATTCTGTAAGAAAATGTTAAATATAAATTCAAAAAAAAAAAAAATACAAACCTTTCGGTAGAATGCAACATCTCCGTGCAGTTTTATTTATATACCGCCAATCAACGGTGTTTGATGTGACCCGAACAAAAATTGTGGTGTCAATCACTGTGGCTAATATAGGGTTATTAATATAGGTCATAATATAGGGTGGCTAATATAGGGTCATAGGTTAATTAACTAAGCTAACCTGGAGAAAGAAACGATTGATGTTTACTATAACTCACTTAATACAAAAGATATTCAATGTGTATACAAAAAATACAAACCTTTCGGTAGAATGCCACACCTCTGTATAATTTTATTTGCATATCGCCTGTCAGCGGTGACTGACGCGATTTGAGAGAAAAGTAATTGCGAATCAACCGTAACTGACACAGCCTAATCGGCAGTCAGCCACCGGTGGCCGACGAGGTATGCGCGGAAATCATAGTGTCAATCATCAATGACTAATATGGCGCCAAATTAATCTTCTTAAACTAAACTAAACTAAAAAAAGATTATTTACGATTACTATAACCGATTCAGTAAGAAAATATTCAATAAAATTTTTTAAAAAAATACAAACCTTTCGGTAGTAATACAAATTCCATTTCCATATACCTTTGAAATGTAATCAATAAAGACGAAGTAGCCTCCAAAGTAAGCTCAGCTCTTTATAAAGGCGTAAAACTCTACTGAGGTATTGCTTAAGATATCATTGCTCCTTTTATTCACTAATCTCCTCTCCTAGGAGAAAATGGGTTCAGTGATAGGAAAAAGAGATCTCCTACACTTTTGCTGTCTTATCTGAGCTCCTCTATTGCTCACAAACAGAAGCACTAGGGGAAAAAAATGGAAGTCTCTTAGATAACTCGAAACAGAAACACACACACAATCAAAGGATGTTTGCTGAGATGATACCAAAGAATGATTCACTTGACAGCTTTGTTAAGATGGGAAGAGTGTGAAGGCAGTTCAAACATTGTCAGAAAGTGACCATATAAACACATGGTGCGATTAGCTCATCGTAAAATGAGGATTTTGTATACGTGCGTGTTTTGTAAAACGATGAATACAAAAAGTGAAGGAAAGCTCTAATTTCTTTTGTAAGGTGAGTAATTAGAGATATTTATATTATAATTTGGGTCTTGAAAATACAGTAATTCATTTTTAATATCTAATTTTCCATGTGATGTGAAATGAACATCAATGACAACATGGTAATATGATAATAATAGGAATATGATAAATATTACTGTAAAATTTAAATATTCTAAAGGCGAGTAGATGTTTTATTGATGACATTTTTGTTTTATTGAATTTTGTTTTATAAAGTTTATTTCTTCACGGTTAAAGATTTCGATCAATAATAATTCATTTAATGTGTGAGTACACTTTGTTGTTTCTAGAAATAATAAATACATTTGTTAACGGTAATTTTTTCTGAAAAATTAATTTGTAATTTCTTACAACTATGTACGTTTTTGTTTCAGTTACTGAAATCAAGAAACGTAAATATTGTATTTGTCAGAAAACGTTTAAATACAAACTTTCAAAAGAGCAAACTGATCTTAATGCAGTTTTCTTATGTTTACATCACACAATAGAGAAAAGAATATCAGCCTAAAAATATTATCATGTTAATTGAAGTCTCGTCTGGAATTTATTTTTCAAAGAATGCAATTTTTTATTTATTATTACGTTAAAATTGGTAAAAGCACGCGAATAAAAAATTTAGTGAAAGAATAAAATTCATTTGAATTTCATTACAATAAAATTTGTTATAGCAAACGATGTTTTAAATTACTGTTGAAAATTTCGTTAAAATTAAAGAAAAGTTATATAAAGATGAAATCACTGCAAAAATATTTTTTGTTGTACTTTATAGGTATGTAAAAAAAGAATATGATGAAACTCCTTAAAGCGATAATGTGATGATAATTTTTGAAAATAAACTTTAAATTTCGATGGATTTTTAATTAAATTAATGAATTTAATTATTACTTAAACATTTTGAAAACTGCTTTCCACTTAAAAAGTAACAACGTCCCAAATTTGGTAGTTCTATGTCGAACCTGCTGTGAACAGAATTTTGAATGATTTCTAGCATCAAGAAGTTTGTAGAACGTTTGAAAGCCGTAAAACACTATCATGCTAAAAAAAAAAAAAAAAAAAAAAAAAAAAAAAAAATTGGCGGATTATCAAAATTGCAAGGTCAAATTTTTGGACAATTGTAGCATTTTTTTTTCGTTGTATATTTCGTATAAAAGAAAGCAAAACGAATTATAAATAAACAAATAAAAATCCGGGTTTTCACCTGTAGTAGAGTTTTCACGATTCTTGATATTTAACTGTGAAAAATGCAAAATTCAGGAGCGGAATTTTACTTTTATTTCGAAATATCGTTCAGTATAAATAGATTTTCCATGAAAAAAATCCAGAAAGCTTCTTTATATTATAGTCGGTTTCAATTTCTTAATTTTCTTGTACATATTAAAATATAATAGAATTAAATTAAATCCATCAGTAAAGAGCCAAATGTTCGTGAATATATTTCCCTTTATCTCTAATACTATGCAAAACAATGAGTTCGTTGAATATTTTCATTTTCCTCTACATTTATTTATCACCTTTTGTGAGAAAATGAATGATGGACCATTCATTATTTTCATTCTGAATGCTAATATGAATGATGGACCATTCATATTATGAAAGAACTACATAAAATACTGCATACCAAGCTTAAAAATTTTGATTCTGAGTATTTGATAATTTAAGTCTTTCATTTACATATATATAAATAATAAAAAAATAACTAAAAAGGAGCAAAAAAAGCAAATATTTTCATAAAAAAAGATGACCCTGTTTTTATTTCTTCTTATAATTCTAAATAACTATATCAATTCAGATTTTCCTCAGAGGGAAATATTCGAAGAATCTTTGTTTTATAAGAAGCTATCGGCTATATGAATGTAATCAAAATTATTAGTTTTTCCATAGAGCTTGCTTGTTTCGCATTTGGAAAGATGAAATTTTGAAATCGATTTCATGTTAACTTCTTCGTGCGCTAGAGATATAAAATCATAGTCACTTGTGTGTTTTCGGGTAAAATATACTATTTTAATATTTTCACAACTTAATTATTAACTAATCAATTGGTATAGTTTAATTAAATTGATTACATACGAACAGCACCACATAATAGTGAATTTTAGAATTTTTTTCTGGAATTCATAAAAATGATGATACCGAATAATAAATTGAAAAAGTAAAAAGTAATCAAATAATTTTTAAAATGTAATACTTTAAGTACTCTAATCAAAGTGTTTTTCGTTATATTTTTATTTTTGCTCCTAATTACCGTATGGAATTCATTGTTGGGATTCTAATGTTTGAAAGAAGTTAACTAATTTTTGGGATAATATTTGATAAAATTTTCATATGAACTGAAAGCAATTCTAATGTTTGGAAGAAATGAAAAGTTAAAAAAAAAATTGAGCCGATTTTCCTGAAGACAAAAATTTAATTTTATTGCATAATAAAATGTTTTAAAGCATGAGTAACAGACATGAGAAATTAATGTATATTATATAGGGACTAACTTTTATGATAATATTTGATAAGAATTTCGTATGAATTTAAAGCGATTCTAATGTTTGAAAGAAGTAAAAAGTAAAAAAAAAAGAAAAAAAATTGAGCCGGTTTTCATGAAGACAAAAATTTAATTTTCTTGCATGATAAAATGTGTTAAAGCATGAGTAACACACATGAGGAATTAATGCATATTACATAGGGACTAACTTTTATGATAATATTTGATAAGAATTTTGTATGAATTTAAAGCGATTCTAATGTTTGAAAGAAGTAAAAAGTAAAAAAAAAGAAAAAAAATTGAGCCGATTTTCATGAAGACAAAAATTTTATTTTCTTGCATGATAAAATGTGTTAAAGCATGAGTAACACACATGAGGAATTAATGCATATTACATAGGGACTAACTTTTATGATAATATTTGATAAGAATTTTGTATGAATTTAAAGCGATTCTAATGTTTAGAAGAAGTAAATAGTAAAAAAAGAAAAAAAAAATTGAGGCGATTTTTATGAAGACAAAAATTTCATTTTCTTGTATAATAAAATGTCTTAAAGCATGGGTAAAAAGACATAAGGAATTAATGAATATTTTAAAGTGACTAATTTTTAGTACAATATTTGATAAGAGTCTCCAAGGAATTTAAAACGATTTGAAACTAAGTAAACATAAATAATAAAAATAAGCAAATTAAAAATATAATATCTTAAAATGTTTTAGAAGTTATTTACGACGAAAATAATTTTTTTATTAAATTACAAGAAAATAATTTAAACAATGTAAATTTCCCTCTTATGTTTTTAACCTCTGAAATAGAAAAAAAAATGAATTTCTTAATATACAAACTTCAAATGTATGCAACTGTAACTTTTCATTACATCAGGCATTCTAATACAGAATTTAAAAAAAAATCATAAATTTCTGCTAGCTTTTTCTCTAGCAGTAATCTTTTTTTTCTTTCTTATATAGAGCTTTCAAAAAGGCGAGGGTTATACTTACGTTCAAAGATTTATCATATAAACTTTCTTCCTCATTATAAGTGGGATTAGAGAAGCAGACGACAGCATTGTTAGCAGTCGTGAATATTTATGTTTTCAAAAAAAAAAGTTGTAAATTAATCACTAAGGATTAAGGCATATTTTTTGCAAAAAAAAATTAAGAGATTATTCGAATTGTACTAAAAAAAAAGTGGAAACAAAATTTATATAAAAAAAAGTCAACATTAAAACCTTTTCAAGCAGTTGTTTTGCGATCATCAAGAAATCTCTAAGAAATCAATAAGAGCTTTTTTCAAACGAATAAATGTTTTAATTGGATTACAGGGCATTGCTTTTGAAAACAACTTCTTTACCCAGATGCCGAGGATATCGGATACCATTTTCTTTTAGATTCGAAAGTTAAATTCTTATTGATATTTTTGGAGGCAGGGATTTGTTCTAGTCGAAAGATTTCCCCTGAAATATTATCTTATCGATTTGATAAAATTAAAGAGAAAAGATTTTTGGCTCAACCGTACAAGTAAAGGAGTAAAGGGAAATTTTTATAATAGAAACTGGCATTTGAAGAATTGAATTTCAAAAATCATTTCCATGCGTCTCTACTTCATTTTTTGAATACAATTCATAAAAAAAATTGAAGGAAAAAACAGTTTTTTAAAACACATTTATTAATCTACCAGATTCAGAATGTTTTTATTTTAATTATTTTTTGCTTTTTAGTCCTTACTGTTTGTTATAAAAAATATTACAATTAGGTGAAATCCATTTTTTTATTCACAATTCTTTAAAAAATATTTTATTTTCTAAAAGATAATTGGCTGTTATAATTAATATAAATACGTAAAATTTATCTAAGTTAGTAAGGCTAATTAAAAATAATTCGAGTTGACTACTTATGCGATTTTAACTTCTTTACTGCCAAATGCAGAATAACTCATAATCGCTTTCTATAATTAGTATTAGGAGATAAAATTCATCTAAAGTGGAGATTTGGATTTTTTAACGTTAACGTTATTGTTAAAATTGATTAAAATTAAAATAAATATATCAAAAATATTCGTATGGGGAATTTATGATTTTTAATATTTGACTACTAATTTAGAGATAACTCATAATTGACTGCTGTAGTTTCGATTAATAAGTAAAAAAATATCCAAATTACTATGACTGAATAAAAATAATCCAAACTGAAGATTTATGATTTTTTGACACATTGACTGTCAACTATGAGTTAATTCATAGTGGGCAATTTTGTCTAAAATAACGGCTATGAGCTGTCGGATAGAAACTTTTCTACACATCTTCGTGGCATTGGGATTAGATTTGTAGAAAATAGTGCTTATTAAAAGTCATTGACTTCTAGGAAGCTAAATAAAAATTAAGTTTGGCTTCCACAAATAGAAATTTTATCAGTAAATTGGAAAAGAAATAAAAACTATCCAGAAACATGCAAAGAAAATTTTAATCTAATGTTTTGTAGTATTTTTTGAAGCAGTTTCCAACATAAAGAAAAGGCTTTTCTACAAAAATTGGGCAAAAGCGGCACTTTTTTTAGTAGGCTTGGTACAAAATCAAATAGTTTTTTCCCCATATTGTTTATCTCAGTAGTGTCGATATGGATGCTAATGGATTGGCAAGTCGAAACATGAAGGAAAACGAATGACATTGTAACTTACTTCCATAAAAACCTTAATCACAAGATAATATTAAAATAAGAAGAATGATGTTTGCCCATCCGAATCCGGATATTATCTTAAAATCTTATTTTATGTATAATGTCAACGTTGACTCATGACATGATGAGCAGAAAATTGTTAAATACATAAATAATATGCGCGAATGAAAACACCGTTTAAATATTTACCACACCTTTTAGGTTAAGTGACTGAACATTTGTTTTCCATAAGCAAGATAATTATACTTAATAGGTGTAAAATGTTTAAATAGTTCTTAGAATAAATTTATTACCTCAAGTGTACACAACAGATATAGCTTTTTTACATAAAATTTACCTATTAACTATTATATGGCTTTTGATAAAATTATTATTATTAGACTAGGGCGTGGTTCTTAGAGATATCAGTAAATACATTAATGAATGCTATTGTTTTCCTGGAAACTTTCAAAACAATCAAAATAATTTCTGCTTTTAATTGTCTTTCTAGGCAATATTTAAATTATTATTATATGAAAATTATGCACGAAAATATCCTTTTGAAACACTTTCATCACGCTTGATTTTTTTCATGTTTGTTTAGATGGAATTTCGTAACCGATTTGTCTCTTATTCCCTAATGTAGTAGACTTTTGAAATTTTGTACACTCATGCATTCTCGATGGCAATACATTACTTTTATAATTTTAGCACTTAAATAATTGTCAATAACATAATAATTTACTTGAATTTTAAATCCATACGAGTGGTGTCATCTGATAGTGATTTGAGAAAAAAAAAAAAAAAAAAAAAAAACATTTCAAGATTCTTATATTTTTATAATAATGAGCTATAAATTTAAGATTAACCCTTAACTGGGGAGGTAAAGTTTTAGGACTTAACTGGGGAGGTACGGTTTACGAGACCGCATTTCATTTACACTCAAATTAAATTTTTTAATGAATGTATGAATAATTAATGAATGGATGAATGTATTAAATTTTTTAATGTAGTATGAAAAATTGCCAATATATTTTTCAGATATTTTTCTTGCTATATGGATATGTTTTAGAAATTTTTCAAAATATATTATCATTGAAAAAAGTAAATGAGTTGGAAGATACGTTTTCTTCTCAAATTTCATGTTACAATAAATAATATTCTTGAAAAATATATTACTTTTTACTTTTTAAATCATATTTATTTTTACAGTATATGAAGGTATATAGAAGACAATATAATGTAAAATTCAACAATTATATGAAAAATATAAAAATTGACAATGGGTAAAATTAGCCCTTTTTTATGGGCTTGTGTGACTTTCATAGCACGGTTTTCTAGGGCATTTTAAATATACAGGTTAAGAACTTGTATAAAAATCAATCTGTAAATTCTGTATATATATCTCTTGGTTTATTAATATATTTTATAAATTTTTCAAATGCATTATCACTAGAAAAATTATGTTTGAACATACATATCAGAATCAGTTGAATGCGAATTTTCATCGAAAGACTCTTCTGTACTATTATCCTTATCACTAAAATCACTTTCTGCTTCATTTAAAAGTGTCTGGAACACTGCTTCATAATAGGATCAGTAAACTGGATGATATTTCTGGGCCCAAGTTTTAGCGCCATCTGCTAAGCCTTGTTTATCACTGGGACACTAACAGGGAGATGCGGTCATAGAGACCGCGCTTAAAGAAATAACTGAATTATTTTAAAAGGAATCAGCTGAAATCGGTTGAAAAAGTGCACATGTATTGAAGGTTACAGAACAGGAAGCTACAGGGTAAATACATTTAAATGAGCTAAAAATAGAATAGGGGTGACCGAAAATCCATCGCTAGCGGTCTCACAGACCGCACGTCCCCTAAAAAAATAAGAAATAAGAAATTTGTAGTGTACTTGTAAAAGCGTACTTTTTAAAAATTACTGCTTTTTATTGTGATTACTTCGGATTCTGGAAATAAATTAAAACTTAATCACTTTTCCTCACACAAGAATTGATCACTTTTGCAGATTTACTTAATTTTTATTTACTTTCCTTCAACATTTCAAAGATTAATCCACGATATAGTTAATGTTATACCTGAAGAGGAATGTGGGAATAAGATGAGTTTGAAAAAATTTTACAAGAATACACATTTATGAACTTTTAAGAATGATACTATAAAATTATTTATAATAAAAATAAAATTACAATGATAAAACAACCAAGATCTCTGATTCAAACGAAGGAAATACTAAACGCAAATCCATCTACTTTTTTTATCATCTTACTTGATTCATTAATATTAAAGTGACAGGATCAATTGATAAATAAGTGGAAATCTTGTTTCTAATTAATAGTATCTGAATTCCTTTTACACGCCTGACAAGTTCAATTAATCTGCGCAAGCAAAATACCTCTACATTTTATAAAAGAAAGAAACTTGAGCTTCGGTTAATTTCTTTCAAACTTAGTTTTTATGTTATTTATATTGTTACTCGCACATTGATAATTATGTAATTACGGCTCAGAATATTGTTGCATATTCAAATATGAAAGCGTGAAATGTTTACAAAATTATATTCCAAGTTAAAGATGGGTTATTTGGACATATGAAACAGAAATTGCTTCGGCATTGACCTACATTAGAAGAATTTCAATATTTTTGTTTTGATTTTTTATACGTAGCGTCTACGAAAATCATAGAAAATGGTTTCCGTTAAGAACCTTAATTACTGTGTTGTCATTCGACTCATTATCTTTTAAGCGTCGAGGGAGGGAAGTTTTAAAGACGTTACGTAATGTTTTTATAAGTTGCTAAAAGCTGAAAGGCGTGAACTAAAAATATTAAAAATAAACCAAAAAGAGTAGTATTTACGAAATGCTCTTGTATATTCCCAAATAAAGATTTTATTCCCCCTCCCTCTCGGAAAAAATTGGGAGCCTCCGAGAAGACCATGAACACGCCAAGTGCTCAGATTTTTATTTTCATACTCTCTCTCGTGAACGCTTTGCACTTCGTATTACTATAAAGAAAACCGAGTATGGGTTTTTTTCCCGACCGATATTAATCAAAATAAGATACAAAAATATAATTTTAGGAACAAAATCATATGCTGGGTTTTATTTGTCCATTCCGTTGCGGTTTTGATTTATTGCTTTTGCATGCATGCAAAAGAACAGATCGAAAGATAATGAACCCATAGATAAATTTCATTTAAAATTTGATACTAATAAACAATCTAAAAGTTAAAACTGTGTACCAAATTTTATCTATCTAGCTCTTCATGATTTTAGTTAACACATTCCCTTATACTCACATAGATAAATAGACAAACTACAAGTCAACGGATTATACAATCCGTTTCTAGAATTTGATAGAAATCTACAAAATTGGTGTAAAGGCTGCATGCCAAATTTCATCTTTCGTGTTCAAAACTGTCGTATTTACATTTGGTGTCGTGTTTGACTTGTTTTGAATTGTCATGCTCACATACAAGCAAACTTGATTCCAAAAATGTGTTTTTGAAACAGAGTTTTTTTTTTTTAAATAAAAATTTCAATTTCGAATTTTTTTGACAATTATACTAATTTCTCTTTGTATACTTCGTAAAAAAGTGAAAATGTATTTATAAAAATTCAAATAAAATTTATTTGAGCTAGAAACATATTTTATGTGTATTTTGCAATTAACCTTCTCCAGTACAGAATATTTGTTAGTAAAATGAATAATGATAAGAATCAATTAAATAAGTAAAAGAAAATAATAAAGTAGTAAGCAATAATAAAAATAAAAGTAACCAGGAAAAATATGTGAGGTTTAAGATTATTCATTTCATTCAGATTAATAAATTAATTAAAATCATATTAATTAGTTAATTTTATCCATATTAATTTATTAAAATTATTTGTTCACTATTCATTTGTATCCAGATCATATTGCCATCTAGGAACATGTAAATGTAATGTATGTACAAAGGACGGCAAATGTCAATTATAAAAGTAGATTATTCCGATTTAATATCATCAGACAGGAAAAGGATAATAGTATAATTCGAATTAGAATTCCATATTTTAGAAAAATATTTAGACTTAGATTTCGTGTTTACATCTATAACCAAAAATTATATATCATCAGACTAACAAGGCTCCACTGCATATACGAGACAACTTTTTTTTAAATGTATTCTCTTAATAAAACATTACTTATTGGAAATAATTATCTTGAGTAAATTTATCTCCTGGTTCTTTTTTTTTAATGAATTCCCTTTGTAAAACATTACTCATCAGAAGTAATTATCTGTAATAAATTTAACTTCTGGTTCCAAAGAGTGACATTTTATTAAGGGAATACGATTATTAAAAAGTTACCTCTCGTAGGCAGTGGAATTATTTTGGTCTGATTTTAAATAGTTGGGTTTGAGGCCGAAATGTTACTGATTCGATATCCGATTCCGTCAAAAAAATTGTTTTGTAAGCAGGGCTATCCCATGGCAACTCCCTCAGATCAAATATACTCCGATTGGTGCGGCTGGAAGCATAAAGAGGGCCGTGCCAACTGAAGCGTGTTTTCTAACCTCTGTTCAAATTTTCAAGGTCTTTCCAAAATTTCCTTGTGTTACTTAAGAGCGGGGCGTAAATGTAACTGAATTAAACCTCTTGTGTAGCAATTATTTAATCTGACGCACAAGAAAAAGAAGAAGAAAAAGAACTCGACATAAAAAACAAGCCTTATCAGATTACAATTATCTGATCGGGCGTTTTTTAAAATGCAAAAAATATTTCATTAAATTTTTGAAGTAGGAAACTTCGATTTTAATCTAACGATTCTAAAAATAAAATTGCATAACAAAAAAAATCAGTTGGAATGTGATACAAATTTGGACAGAAGCGTGTCTTCTGATCTCTGATCAAATTTTCAAGGTTTTTCCAAAATTCCTCTCCTGTTACTTAAGAGCGGGGCATAAATCAAATTGAATTAAACTTTTTGTGCGGCAATTATTTATTCTGACTCACAAAAAAAAAGTACTCGACACAAAAAAAAGCCTTGTCAGATTCCAATTATTTGAGTGGGCGTTTCTTAAACTGCAAAAAATATTTCATTCAATTTTCGAAGTAGGAAACCTCGATTTTAATTGAAAGATTCTTAAAATGGAATTCTGTACCAAAAAAATCAGTTGGAATTTGATACAAATTTGGACAGAAATAAAATCTGGAAAAACAGGAGAGAAAGAAACTTTGAAATTCAATCAAGAGTTAGCCCACGCTTCGATCAACTAAAGCAGAAAATAGTTCTCTTATATTTCTAACAACTAAATTGTTTTTTTTTCTTTCTTTTGAAGGCAAGTTTCGAAGTTTAAGAAATCTGAACTACCTGTAACCATGGGATGCGCTGGATCCACCCAGGTTAATGAAAGCAAAACAGGGAAGAAGCTCCGTGTGATGAGTGCTACTGAAAGAAGTAAGTTTACACTTTTACTTATTTTCAGTTATCTTTCGAAATGCAATTGCTTCGGTTATGCAATATAAAACTTGTAACTGACGCAGGTTGTTTAAGAAACGTCAGACTCCTATTTTGTAATCTGAAATGCCTTTTTCAGCTCCTTTAAAAAATTCAATAAATCACAAAAAAAAAAAAAAAAAAAACCTAGATTGTTGAGTCGGACTTTTTTTTTTTTTTGCTTTTGTTTTTGCAGAAGAACGACCTTAAATGTATCTTATTTTGGATAACTAACGTTTTATAACAAGAATGTCTTTACTAATAATTAAAAAGAATATTTGTAGGATTGTCTGTGTGAGTTTTAGAGCTAGCCGTACACGACAAACCATTTGACCTAAAGTTACCAAATTTGGCACATACATATTTTTGTGGGTGGAAATGGGCATCTAAAAACGATTTTTTTTAATTCAATAAATCACGAAAAAAAAACTTAAATTGTTGGGTCAGATTTTTTTTTTTTTTTGCTTTTGTTTTTGCAGAGAAACGGGTGTAAATGTATAATTTATTTTGAACAACTAACGTTTTATAGCAAGAATATGTTTACTAATAATTAAAAAGAATATTTGTAAGATTGCCTGTGTCAGCTTTAGAGCTAGTCGTACACGGCAAACCATTTCATCTAGAGTTGCCAAATTTAGCACTTATATATTTTGGAGATTGGAAATGGGCATCTAAAAGCGATTTTTTAAAATTCAATAAATCAAGAAAAACACCCCCCCCCCCCAAATTGTTGTCAGACTTTTTTTTTTTTTTTTTCAGAAGAACGAGTGAAAATGTATAACTTATTTTGGACAACTAGCGTTTTATTACCGGCATATACTTATAATTAAAATGAATATTTGTAAGATTATCTGTGTGAATTTTAGAAGTAGTCGTACAAGGCAAATCATTTGATCGAGAGTTACCAAATTTGGTACATATATATTTTGGAGGGTGGGAATGGGCATCTAAGATTTGATTTTTAAAAATTTTAATTATGATTTTTAATTAAAAATTAGGAGGAGTTTGGCATTTTTGGGTCGAAAAAAATTGTCAAGTATATTATTTTTTCCAAAAAGTTTATAAACCATTACATACATTTATGCATTTTTAGAGTTCCGAAGTACATTACATTAAAATTCAGACAAAATTTCAATATATATATATATATATATATATATATATATATATATATATATATATATATATATATATATATATATATATATATATCATTCATTTTTTCACATTTTCTTTACTTTTTTTAAAATGTGAAACTGAGAAAATTTCAACAGTGTCGTTAAATGATGATGAACGCAGGAAAGGAGATTTTTCTTTTCTTTTTCATTTTTATTTGATAACGTCATTAAAACTAGATTCTTATTCTAGAAAACTTATAAGACACGATAGTATGTTAGCTTCAGTTGTCATATTCTGCTTCTTTCGGATCTAATGGAAAAGTTAGAGTGCGTTCTTATTTTTAACAAAAGATTATCTCATCTTATCAGTAGAGTCGTGGGATTAAGCAAGTGTTTAAGAGCGGTCGTCTACTGCAAGACAGAATTATCTTTGCTTGCGTTAGACAAAATATATGAAACATATAAAACAATGCTGAGTCAATTGTAACTTTACAGTTTTGAGAAAAATCGGAGTAGGAAATTATCTAAATCTAAATACAAATAATTTTGTGATGTGATGTCCTGTTACTATTCCTCCTGTAAGGAGCACCGTAGATTCCAAAATAAAATGGTAACAGTATATAGGACGTGTATCCTGTGAGCATAAATTGACTTCATTAATTTATTTGATAAGTGTGTAATGCGTTTTTAATGTTTAAAAAAAAATTGTAGCATGTCTCGAAAATTAGAAAATGGTATGATATGATAATGGACTCACTTTATGGATTATGGAATATAAACTAAGACGAAAATGAGCAAATTTCTAAAATTTTCAGTTTTAAATTGCGGATATGAAGCTAGTTTCATAACAAGTCATGAGCTACATAGTATAAATAAGGCATTGTAGTCGATAAAAAAAATCAAAATTACTTCATTTTCTAGATTATTGGGAAAATCTATATAAATAACTGCGATGTAAAAAAGGAAAATTTCGCAATTAAAAAAATAATTTTGAGCTGAAATTTTTAATTAAATTTAAATATTTAAATAAACGCTAATCTTTTAATACATATTTCTTTATTTAAAATGTTC
Organism: Argiope bruennichi; assembly: GCF_947563725.1. Taxonomy (NCBI): domain Eukaryota; kingdom Metazoa; phylum Arthropoda; class Arachnida; order Araneae; family Araneidae; genus Argiope; species Argiope bruennichi. The sequence goes on from NC_079162.1 coordinate 90,500,561, forward strand.
CAAATCAGAAATATAGTAAACAAAGTATTTCATTAATTTATTATTAAATTGATCAAAACTTATACTAAGAAAACAAGCATGTTAGCGATTCAAATAGTATTTACTAAGCTATTGAAAACCGAAATGCATGTTTGAAGAAAAAATTGATTTTGAGTTCAAAAAACCCGCAGTTTTTGCCAAATAACACAGCTACACGAAAACAAGTTAGTACTAATCATGTCTCTATAAGTTTCTATACCGAAAATAGTAAAAACTTGCGTGCAAAACTTTGAAAATTATAAAAACTTCGCAAATACGAATGAAATTGTAATTACTGAATATTATTTGCAACCTTTTGATATTTACTGTAGCATCCCACAACTTTCCAAGGGAATGTCAGCGATTCAGTTAGTAATTACTAAGCTATTGAAAACTGAAATGTAAGTCTGAAAAAAAAATAGATTTTGAGTTCAAAAAATACGCAGTTTTTGCCAAATAACACAGCTACACAAAAACAAGTACTAATCATGTCTCTATAAGTTTCTATGCCGAAAATAGTAAAAACTTGCTTACAAAACTTTGAAAATTATAAAAACTTTGCAAATACGAATGAAACTGTAATTACTGAATATTATTTGCAATGTTTTGATATTTACTGTAGCATCCCGCAACTTTCTAAGGGAATGTGAATTGATGTAATTTGTTTGTGATGGTGATATGATGTGGTTTTTGATGTGAATTAATTCACGCCCCAAAAAACATGAAGAGATTTATTTATAAGGATTTGGTCAATGTAATTTGATTCTATAAAAGATTTAGTTAAGTAAAAGTAATTTTTTTAAAAAACAGACTGAGATTACACTCTTTTTTTTCAGTTTAACTTATTAATTCAGCTTTCATTTGTTCCATGTTATTCATGAAAGACATTCTGAAAGTAATTGCTGTGTATCAACTTTCTAATCTTACTTTGTTGCGACAGAAAAGAAGAAAGAAAATTAGCATTTTTATTGAATCCACCTATGGATTTTGAGTAAGAAAGAAAAAAATTAGACCATTAAATTTTCTTTTATATTAGAACCTCCCCCCCCCCCAGTGCATACTTCTAAAGACTGTAAATAACAAAAATAAAAATGTTGACACATTGCTGTTGACGAACCCTTTCATCACATTTTAAATAAGAAATGGTTTTGATTTTCCAGAGAGTATTTAACGCCCATCACTCTTTTAAAGAGTTAAATGTCAAAATCACTTGCTTTTTCATAGTCCTGTTTTTGTGACTTAGGAATATCTACAAAAGAAAATCACTTCCAGGATCGCGATGAAAGGAAAAGTAATTTCGTTCGTTTCGAAACACTGCAAACTGTAAAAATAAGTGTGAACTTATCAAAAGAATGCAATCATCTACAAAGTCTTTTCATGAAAGGGAGAAAAAAAAATTTCAATTTAAAGTTCTAGTAAAAAAATTTCAATTTAAAGTTCTAGAAATTTAAGAGCATGTGTACAGTATAAAGGTCTAAAAATTTAAGAGCACGCGTACAATATAAAGGTCTAGAAATTTAAGAGCATGTATACAGTATGAAGGTCAAGCAAAATTAAGAGCACGTGTACAATATAAGTCTATTAAAATTAATATTTACAGATAGTATAAAATAATCATTACATATACAAAGTATATAAATTATTATAATAATCGAACTCTAATCATCGAACTCGAGATTGAGATGAATTTCTTAATTTCAAATTTCTCTGTATCCGAAAAAACACATTTTTGAAATTATGTCTGTCTGTGAACACGATAACGCTTTGAACTAGATGGGTGAAAGTTGGTATGTGGTTTTTACCCCAAATTTGTAGATTTCTATCAAATTTTGAATGAAGTCTGTTTTACGAATGTATATTTGCCTTTTTGTCTGCGAGCAAGTGAACGCAATACTAAAAAATGTCAATGAAATGTAACACACAGTTCTACCATCTACAGTGTATATTTGTATCAAATTTTGAGCCAAATCCATCAAAATTTTAGCCGTATGTTGGCCTGTCCATTTGCATATACATAAACGGGAAAATTCAAAAGCGCAATAACTTAAATAAATAAAATTTGCTGTGTCATATTGTTATTAAATTGCAGTTCTATTTCAAACTTTCGTTTCAATTGGTTAAAAAAAAAAAAGACTTTCAAAATGCGCATGAGAGTTTCAATATTGTACTACAAAGCACAAAACTCTCATGAGTGGCACTTTGAAAAATAAAAATCTGAGTACTTCTAGCTTTCTGAGGATCTTCATCTTTCATGATGTTGAGAGGGGGGAAATATTTTCACTGGAGAGTATTTGAGAAAAATTACTGGAGGCCACTCTCATTAGTTTTAAATGTAAAAAGAAATAAAAGAAAGAGAATTAAATTATTTCTAAACTGCTCCTAATATTATCTATTATCTTTATTATCTATTATCTTATATTATCTATTATAAGTTGGCTTAATGTTTGAAGGGTTCAGGAAAATTAATTAGAAAATTGTTTCATAACGGTATTGAATTTAAAATTTCCTTAGATAGTAAAATTAAAATATAACTTAATTGATGAAACCCTTTCAGAAATTAAAATTGAATTAGTTTACAAGAACAATTTAAATCGCATGAGAGCGTATGAATTTGATATTAGTTTGATATTTACGCTGCTGCAAACTCATAAATTGTTTTATTTGCCTTATTAATATTCCGCCTTGACGCAACATCTATGGATTTTTTATGGCATTTAACCATTTGGATGGATCTACCATCCAAAAACCAATTAAGAAGCTTATAACGCTTTGTTGGTCGCAATCGCTTCTGAAACTCCTTAAAGGACAACGCAATTATTTTGATTAGCAACCAAAATTAATTTTGCGATCTGAGTAAAAATTTGTCTATATAATTTGAATAAAAATTTGTATTATATGCGTTTTATGCGCTTATAATGCAACCCAATGTCTCCGGAGTAGTGCCAGTGAAGTGTTAAAAACTACTTAATGATGGAGCTCATAATTGTGAAACCTGGTCAGATAACACCAATGCAGCACCACGCCCTCCACATTTTTTATCCAAGGGTGACAAATTTGGGGCCTATAATGAATAATTTTACATAGCAACATGCATAATATATTTTTACATAGTTAAGTAATGGTTTGTGTGTGGTTTATTGGCGCAAGAGCCATATTTAGCCATACTGCGCCAAAGTTAAGTAATGTCAAGCATAGCAATATATAACAAAGTTTTAAATAAGAATTTCGTAGTTTAAATTTTAAAATACGCAATTACATATAATTATTAATAGCGTAACACTTTATTCGCTAATGGTCAATTATTAATCTTGTTACATCGACGCTCAATTTTCCCTCCAATAACTACAAATATTTTAAGAACTGATAATAAAAAATAAAAAAAAATGTCTACCCCACTGTCATAGAAAAAGTTTCTTGTTTTTGTTAGGATTTTCTGCATTTAAGTTATGAAATAACTTGCATTCTTTTCTAAATTCTTCGCATTTTGTGTATGATTCGAAGCTCTCTTTCCACAAGATTTTGCGTCACAATATATCACAAAGTTTTAAATAAGAATTCCATAGCTTAAATTTTAAAATTCGTAATTTTACATAATTATTAATAACGATATACTTTATTTGCTGATGGTCAATTACTAATTTGTTACTTCGACAGGCAATTTCCCTTCCAATAACAGCAAATATTTTAAGAGCCGACAGTAAAAAAAATTATCTACCACGCTGTCGTAGAAAAAAGTTTCTTGGTTTTTGTTGGAATTTTCTGCATTTAAGTTATGAAATAGCTTTTCTAAATTCGTATTGTTTCTCGCACTTAGCGTATGATTCGAAGCTCTCTTTCCTCAAGAATTTGCGTCATAGCCTTCCACTTCACTTGACATCTAAATTCCCAGCTATTTAAACGGATTCATATAATCTTAATCAATATAATAAACGCAGCTGATATATAGTACGAATGACTGTTAGGAGAGTTTACTGGGCGATTGGTAACGTCCTTTTAAGCCCTTTGAAATCAAAACAACGTCTCGTATAGTCAAGGAAGCAATGTATATCTATAATAAATTAATTCCATTGAAATTGTAATGTCTTGATCTAGACTGATCAAATAACGAAGCAGAATTTCCAGACAATTCTTTATTTTACAGCCCTATATATACAAAAGAACAACTTGTTCTAATCTTGGTTAAATAAATAGTTATTTGCACCTGTAGTAGGAGACACAACAGTCGAAGTCGAAGGTTTATCTTGAAATTCAGTTGGCTCTCGGACTCCGAACTGGTGGGCGTAGTCCAACAGTCTGCCTGCAATTCGTTTCTTCTCTTCTCCTAAAAAAAATCTCCGCATTTTATTTCGGCGACAATCTCTGCCTCTTAATTTACATTGGTCCTTTGAGCTCTCTTTCGGCCAATCGGGGTGCAGCAATATGCTCTCTCAGTAGAGCCAGTCGGTCGTGGGAAGGTCCTTTGTGTGATGCACCTTTCATAACTAACTATTCTGGAACACGGAGTTATCATAGTCCTTTCACAATGAGAAACATTTAGCATCAGATGTTTGAACATCCCTTTCTCTTTGAAGGTACTCTCAATATCTCTTGAACGAGAAATTTCCACATGTGGTCTTTCACTGTAGTCGCTAATGAACAGAGGCGAGACCACCCAGGTGAAAAGATTCACCATCTGGCTATCTCGAGGAGTTTAGTAAGTAACAGCGACGACACAACTGGCTGTAAATGTCTTATCAGTACTGGGAAACGGGGAATGCTACAAAATATAAGAATTAGTCAAAATCTCGATTTCAAATTTTTTAACGATTACGATACTCTTTCTGTACTTCGATTGATAAAAAGTAGAAATTTACTTTCCATATAATGTATTTCCAATGCTAAATTTTCCAGTTCATGCTCCTTTAATGTCAGTTCAAATAAATAGATATCGTTGTTACTACTTCTTTAAGAAGCTAATGCTTAGACGGAAAATTCGAAAAAAAAAGTAGCAGAATTGTCTGGTAATTGACAATCAATGAAAAAGATCCCGTTAGCATCTATTTTAAGAGAAAGAACTATAGCAAATCGTTTCTATATTAATCTCTTTCCGGACATTGCATGCAACTGATGACTTAACAAAAGATAAAAAGAATTAACTGCATCAGTGATCTGGTGGAAAAAATTTCTTCTGGAAAACGCAAAGGTAGACGAATAGGTTTCGAATCGCTTTTCATTTCTGATATATAATTTTACTTGAATTATTTTACCACAGAAATTAAAATAAAATTTCGATTTTGAAAAAAAATTCTAAAAAATTAATTCCTCCAACATAAATAAGCATATTTATTTATACATTTGTTCTCTGAAACATTTAGTTCAGGTTTTCACACAATTTTATTTTCTCCTGATTTAGAGCACCTATAAAGAGTGTTTAGGGATGAAAGCATCAAACAGAAAGACTTTAAAAGTGTAGGCAACTGAAATAGATATATAACAACTCATCCGTAAGGGCTACGGAGCACCCTCTAAAATTGTTTCTTAAAATTGAATTTTTGATTTTTATCTATTTTGCTTATTATTTCACTTTGAGAATATAACGATCAAGCAAACGAAAACAAGGCAGAAAATGAAGCAATAATGTCGCAGGTCGGAGAGCAGCTCATGGAAGTTCATTGCTCACATTGCAGATTGATTGATTTGGAGACCAAAAGCAACTCTTTCCGCCTTTAAATTTAGAGACACAAAAGCAACAGTCAGACCAACTATGGGCATCAGAATGGGACAAACTAATGCCTGTTTTTTCACTCTATTCAAGATTAATCTTCATTCTTCCAGTTATATTATTATTACTATTATTTCTTTCTTCCTTCTTTTCATTGACGTTTATGAGTTTTGGTTTTGTTCTTGCTGTCTGAACAGAAAAATATTTGGTTCATTTAATATTCTTTTTCTTTTGTTAAATTTCACTTTTCAAAAGAAAAAAAGAGGGGCCCGGAGGAGGGGGGAGGGGGGGTTGTTGGCTTTGCAATAAAGTCTCGGCTTCGGAAAAGAGTGCTTTCAAGTTTGAGACCGAATTCCACCAAAGAGCCGCCGAGCTGACGCGTAAAAATAATTAATGCATTATCTTTCTCTTACTTAATAAAAATTTGATGCATTATCTTTCTCTTACTTAATAAAAATTTGATGCATTATCTTTCTCTTACTTAATAAAAATTTGATGCATTATCTTTCTCTTACTTAATAAAAATTTGATGCATTATCTCTTTATCTTTTTAATGCACTATCTTTTTTTATGTATAATCTTTCGTATGTAAATCCACTTAAAATATTTTTCTCTTACTCTGTGTTAAAATGCAACATTCTAGAAAATTAAACATGGTAAAAATCGGTTCCATTTTTAAGAATATAATTGATGTTACTAATAAGCACAAGTACCTAACAACGGGAGTGCACGAGGGTTGAAATTTAGTTAGGGTTGAGATTTAGTTTAATGGTAGTATGCATTTAGAATTTTCACTCACGAAAATATTAAAGCGCAATAACCAGTCACTCTCGAGAAAATGGCCCTCAAACTTTCTGCATAGCTTATATACTATTAATATATGGCAAGCTGTATAGTGGCTTGTATAATGTTTAAGGCACTGTGGGAGCGTTCTGGTAACCCGAGTTCAGTCCTGGTCTAGAATAATTTTAATTTGTTTGTTTTTTTCATTTATTTCAAATTAATTTAACAATTTACAAACAATTTTAATTAATTTTTTTTTTCATTTTTTTACAAAAGTAAATATTTATTCTCCTAATTCGTGATTTATAATTTAATTTTTAGAAGAAAAATCATTAGAAGTATGAATGAATTTTTTAAATATTTAGAATTACTTAAATAAAATTAACAATTTAAAGATTCAATTAATATGATTCTAATCTTTATATAGATAAATAAATGTATTTTCTCTTAATACCTAAATTATATTTTTTTTTTAAAAATTAAAATATGGAAGCATTTTTCTTTTTAAAAATTTTTTAATAAAATTACAGAATGTTTTAATTAATATGTAATTCTTTCATCAATCAAAAATGGATTTTTTAAAAAGAAATCACCCACAAAAATAAATATTTATTCACTTAATACTTGAATAATAATTCTATTTTTAAGTAGGAAAAATAATTACATATATATATCAAATGATAATAAATGGTAATTAAATGACTGACATCATAAAAATATTTCATTAATTTTTTATTATATATAAGAGATACAATGGTAATTATCGTAAAAACATCTCAAACAGAATATATATATTTTAACATCATGCAAAATTCATAAATAAGGATTATCTACAAAAAAAACCTTAAATTTAAAAAAAAATTCATTTTAATTCAAAAAATATTTGTTTTTCTTCAGAAAATCGGGCAACTCGCAAAGCATATCGTATGTTACTAAAAATTTTAAACCATCTGCATATTCATTGCATAATTTAACACCTTCTTTCTACTTTTTCGTTTTGATTATTAACATTCTGAATTTATTAACATTTGAGTTATAATAAATAATTTAACTTCATTAAAATCCAAAAATTTAAAACTTTTAATGATAAAAATAGTTATTTTGAAATATTATTTTTATAGTAAAAATTATAATTATAATTATTTTAATACTAAAAAATAAAATTATAGTTATAATTCAGGAACAATATACATGAACATAATTATTTTTCTCTTAAAAAATAAGTTATAATTTAAGTATTAAGAGAAAATACATTCATTTTTTTCCATATAAAAGAGAGTATCGTATTAATTGAAACCATCTTTAATTTCCTAATATAATTTAAGTAATCGAATATTTTTTAAAATTCATTCGTACTTATAATTATTTTTCTTCTAAAAATTAAATTATAATCCAACAATTAGGGGAATAAATGTTTATTTTTGCATAAAAAAATGAAAATCATATGAATTAAAACTGTTTGTAAATTGTTAAATTAATTTTAAATAAATTAGAAAAATACAAATAGAAAAGCTAACAAATTCTAGCCCAGAATCAAACACGGGTTTTCCGAATGCTACCACAGTGCCCTTACTACTATACAATTCGCGTCTCGGGGCAGGTGCTACATTATTAGTATATAAACTATGCAGAAAGTTTGAAGGCCATTTTCTCGAAATTGACTGGCTATTGTGCTTTAATATTTTGGTGAGTGAACATTCTAAATGTATACTACCATTATACTAAATCTCATTCCGAACTGAATTTACCTCGTACATTGAACCTCTCCTTGTAAGCTTTTAGCGAATAATACTATACAGGGTGTTGCCGAATTCGACCGACAAACTCAGAGAGGTGATAGTAGGCATCAAGAGGATAAAGAATCACCATACAACACGAGGTCCCAAATGACGTTTAGGGGGTAAAAATCGCAAAAATATAGGGAGTCGGAGAAATGTTGGAAACTGTAAAAAATTAATAAAAAAAAACAATTAATGGTGTTTGAAATATGAATTTTTTTTATGTGAAAGCACATTCTTAAAGGCTATTTTTCATGTAAGTAACATGCCGATTTGATGAACCAGGGGGGCGTAAATTATTGAAAACGAAAAAGTAGTTTAGAAATCTTATCTTCAGAAATATTTAAACTTTAAGAAAAATAAAAGCTTGAAAATATGAAGAATTTTATACTCTTTAATTTGATATAAGTCTGTAGTGTGAAAACTGAGGAGGTTTTAAAATATTCAAGAAAAACTAAAATGTTTGCCGGTAAACATTGCTGCAACATCGGCACCGATGTTTACAGAAGGTATTGCAAAATTCTACCGAAAAATTCTGTGGAGTGATAATAGACAAAAAGGCGATAAGAATTTCCAAAGAAATAAATATAAAGTCGCAAACGATGGTGCGACTTTATATTTACATGGGATTTGGTGGAATACAGATACAGCATACATTTACAGCACAGACATTTTAATATAAGAAAGACTGTAGTGTGAGAGGAGACGATGGGAAACTTTTATATAAACTTTTCATGGGGCCATTCTCTTCGCCAGGCTAATTGTCTCTTCTAATGTCTGTTTTTGCGAGTTTCACAGAATAAATGTCTCCTGCAACCCTATGTTTTATGATAATTTTTCGTCTCCTTAATGCCTACTATCACTTCTTTAAATTTACCTTTCGAATTTGGCAAAACCCTCTGTAAACAAAAGTGCTGATGTTGCAACGATGTTTCCCTGCAAACATTTTATTTTTTCTTGAATATCTTAAAACCTCCTCAGTTTTCACACTACAGTCTTATATTAAAGAGCATAAAATACTTCATATTTTCAAACCTTTATTTTTCTTAAAGTTTAAATATTTTTGAAGATAAGGGTTCTAAACTACTTTTTCGTTTTCACTAATTTACGACCCCTTGGTTCATCATATCGGCATGTTACTTACATGAAAAACAGCCTTTAAGAATGTACTTTCACATAAAAAAAATTCATATTTGAAACACCATTTGTTATTTTTTAATTAATTTTTTACAGTTTTCAACAGTTCTCCGACTCCCTATATTTTTGCGATTTTCACCCTCTAAACGTCGTTTGGGACATGTTGTATGGGGATTCTTTATCCTCTTGATGCCTACTATCACCCCTCTGAGTTTTTCGGTTGAATTTGGCAACACCCTGTATAATTGTTTGGTTTTTATATCAATTATTGATAGTGAATTTTGATCAAGGGCAGCATTTTATTTCTACTATTGCCGTTGTCACTACTTCTAAAAATTTAATTCCTCGTTCAGTTACTAATTGCATCTCTCTAATCATGTTTATCAATAAGAATTTAATATTACAATAATTATGATCAGACAAATATATATATATATATATATATATATATATATATATATATATTCAGGAAAAATTTTATCGAAAGCATTGTTTTCAAATCTCAAAGCGATCAGTTTAAAGAAAATGAAAAGATTTATTTTAAGTAGTGACAAAGTAGTAGTAAGTAGTCACCAAAGTAGCACCATATATAAATCTTTTTTTTTTTCAAAAATAAAGAAATAATATTAATACTGTTTTCTTTTAAAACATAAAGTAATTTAACTGAAGAGTTTTTCCCCCAATAATAAGGTCATGCACTCGATAATGCTGCAATCAAATTCATCGATAAATGTTTCTTTAAAAAAAAAATCCCTCTATTTTTTAGGTGAGAGAAAATTTGAATTAAATTCGTCGCTTTTTTACTCGACACATCTTTTTAATTCGCTTTAATAGAAACACTGGCATTTAGACTAACGCATTGTGTAGGTTGTGTGATCGAAATTACTAATTCCCCGTTTTCAACACCTCAGTCACAATATTTAATAAAATTATACAAAATATTTTTAGTGCAACTCTTGAAAACTTTATTTCCTCTTGAACTAATTATACGAACAACAAATATAAAGTTTTGGATTAAAATGAAATAGAACAATCGAAAACGACAAATGAAAAAATCTGAATCTTACTGCATACACCGCTTTAGGGAGTACAATAGTCCAAAAGTACTAGTTTTGGCATCCTGAAACGAAAGTAACATGATTGATTCTTGATTTTTGCTAACACATCGTGGCCACTATCTTATTTCGGAACCGGGTAGCTTCAGGTTCGAGACCTGATTCCACAGAAGAATTGTAGTGTAAGTCCGTCTGGAGCATGCTAAATTCTTCGGGGCCAAACGTCCTTCCGCTGATATAGAGTGGAAGTTGGGAGAGGGACGTGCCAGCTCAGGTGTCTTCCTCGTGATCTGACCGTTGTTCCAAATAGCCCTAGTGTTGCGCTAAAACGGGAAGTTAATATACCTACACTAAACTAAACCACTATCCTATTTACTACTATCAGTTGCATCGTTTTAAATACTCTCTAATTGCTGTATGTGATATGAGGTTATTGTATGTCGCCATAAAATACCTTCTGTTGCTAGTAGGGATTACAATACCGGTATTTTGAGCCATTTGTACAATTTTGTAATACCGGTATTCACAAGTTTAAATACCGGTTTTTCGGTATTTACTAGAAATTTTTAAAATTGTCTCCACTATATGTTCAGGGATCGCGAACATAGCAAAATAGTATACGTTTTTGTTTTTATGTCTCCCTAACGGGCGAAATTAATTAGCTAATTAATGGCTTAATTAATTGCTTATATCTAAATTAATGAAACATGGATTATCCCTGAAAGAAGAAATTGTATCCATAACGACTGAAAAAGCAACAAGTTGGAAAGTTGATTGGTGCAAATCAGCAGTTGTGCTATGCACATGGAATTCAATTAGGAGTAATAGATGTATTATACCAAAAAAATAAAGCACAGAACAATCCAAATACTGTGGATATAGAAACTTCGGATTCCAACTTAGAAGAGAGTAAGTGTGAGAGTGATATTGACAATGAAGATAATGACAATGTAATTGTTGAAGAAGATATTGCTAATGAGGATGAAATATTAACCTATCAAGAATTGCTTCCTATAATTTATAAAGTTCGAAAAATTGTTCAGATATTTAAACGTTCCCCTATAAAAATGATATATTACTAAAATATATATACTAACTGAAAAATAACACAGAATATATGTTAATATTAGATTCTAAAACACGTTGGAACAGTTTACTCTTAATGATGGAACGATTTTTGAAACTGCGAAATCCAATCCAAAAAACAATAATCGACTTAAACCTGTAAATTAATTTTTCAGATAGTGAATTCGACTTAATATCCAGAACTATATCAGATCTACTTCCAATAAAATTGACTATTGAGGCATTATGTCGGAGAGACTCTAATTTATTAACAGCTAATGCAACAATAAATTTCATGTTGCAGTCACTGAAAGAACAGCACACATGACTATCTGTGAAAAATCGCACAGGCATACCGAAATAGAAAATGTCTTATGGTATTTACATAATTATAATGATTTTAAAAATGAAAATGAAAGAGAAGAAAAGAAAAGAACCAATTCAAATCTGATTAAGTTTAGAGTAAATTTTCTTAAATTTTTTTTACCCACAAATCTATCCACATTCAGAAGAATTCGGTTCAATTATCGAGGATGGCAAGATTAACTGGCAAATAAAACAAAGAAACACCTGTGTTTTCTTTCTTTTTCTAAAATTTCTAATACCGGTATTAAAACCGGTATCCCGGTATTAAGATTTAAAAAATACCGAATACCGGTATTGAAATTTTGGTCCGGTATTGCAATCCCTAGTTGCTAGTGATTCCAGTTGTTACATGAAACTTTCTTATACATGACTGTATGTGGTTTTTGACATACGACATTTTGAAAATATAACCTCAATAACTGATTTTGTTTGCTATCAATTTTTTTTTATTTCAGCCTTCAATGCTGCTATACTGATTCAGAAGTGGTACAGGAGGTATCTTGCCAGGGAAGAAGTAAGGCGAAGGTGCTCGTGGACCATTTTCACAACCCTGGAATATGCTGGGGAGCAGGATCAGACGAAGGTTAGTATTAGAAAACGTTTATACCCTTCAGAATAGTCTTAGTTGGTATTTTTGATTAGTAACATAAAGTTTTGGCGTTTTTGATTGATAAATTCAGCTTAAATTTAAAATGAAACATTTTTTTATAATAATAGTATAAATGTGTGAATGGCTGTGACAAAATTTCAAAAGTGCTAATTAGAATTTTATTGTTTTGTCAAAAAAAAAATTAAAAAACAATAGAATTTTTAAATTATTTTTTAATCGCATGAAAAAAATAAAAGATGTGAAAAAATTTAATTTTTATTGTTGTCTTGTGAAGAAGCATGCAAAAAAGAGCATAGATATAGATATATATATGTATATTGTCTAATTATTAGAAATAAGGATAATTTTGTTCAAATTTAGCTGAAATCAAAGCTGTTTTCTAATCAGATTTATTTAAAAATTTTCATTTACCCTTTTGCCCGTTCGGATTTCATGGACCATTTTTACATCACTGGAAATTATTAAGGAGGAGATCAAAAAAACCGTAAGGGAATTTTTTATATTTTCTAGGATAATCATTTTTTAATCAGTAAAATGAATCAATGAATTAAGTTTAAGGGGACACGGTACCTGAAAAATGATCAACATATCAAATTTTTTAATGGATCATTTGCTTGCTTATACCCTTCTTACATCAAACTAAAATATTAAAGCTGTATCTATATTATTCTGAAAGTTATTAAGGTTTTTATTCGCAATGATAGGAATTTATAAGGGCCTGAACCTTTAAAAATTGCCTTTAAAAACTCGGTGTATCCGAACTAGTATTACAGCGCAAGAAATATTGAATTATTTTACTCTTTTTTAATAGATAAGTTAGTCCTTCTGTTAAAAATTCTTGGTGCTTTAATCAGAAAATTTCGACCAATGGTAGAACATCAGGTTCACATAAAACATATATAAAAACACTATTAAATAAGAAATGTGTCTCCAAAATTATGCCAATTTATCAACGACTAGCATCAGATGAACTTTTTCAACCTAACACAAGATGTTACACACAGAATTCAGACGAAAGTTTTCATAGTATAATATGGAGTAAGTGCTCAAAAGAAATTTCTGCTTCACTGTGTGGAATCCAAATTGCAGTTGCAGATGCAGTTTCTGAGTTCAATGTCGGGACATCTAAATCATTAGAAAATGTTCAAGCTGAAAATAGCATTCTTCTAAAAAACAATCTAGACATTTAGCTATTTGGAGGGATTATAGGCGTGTGTATCAGAGAAGACGTAACAAATCTGCTGCGCATGAGTTAGTCAAGAAAAAAAATGAAACTTGCTCATTAACTCAAATAATACTATATTTTTTTTAAAAAAAAAAAGAAAGACTAACATACAATCCTGGGTGCTTTGAATCAATTGTTCAATAAATTTTAATTACCAGGTATGTTAATTTATTTTTAAAAAATCTAAATTATTTTGGCGGTTTCGTACAGCTGTTTTTCTAAATGTTTCTTTTTACTGCAATAATGAGTATTTAAATCTCTACAAAATATTTTGTATTGAAGATACATTTTTAATTTTTGAATATATATTTTAAATTATATAGTTTTTATGACTGTCCAAAATATATGCTTGAGAAAAATGTAAATAAATTTTTATTCATAAATCAAAACTTTAAATGTCTTTTTCTCCATGTTCTGTTTTTCTTCATCTTCATGTTTTTAAAATACTAAGGCATTTTTCCTAAATAAGAGCTTTCAAATTTTGTGTACAAGCTCAGCATTATGAATTTAATAAAATTATAAATGTAATAAGCATTCACTTGTTTAGTTTTTTTAAATGTCAGAGTTAAAAGAGGTGCTGCTAAATTTCCCTATTTTTCACCATATATAATAGTAAAAATTTATATTAAAATAAGTACCTTGCAATCCATGCACAATTTTGTGTAATATATTTCAGAGAATCTATAAAAAAAGTTCGAAGCAAAAATACTAATATTTGAAAAAGTAGTAGCAAATTTTAAAAATTGAAATTTTTTATTAAAAAAACTAAATTTCTCTTAAACAAGCAGATTAAAACTGTGTTTTTTTTTTCAGGTTATTTTTATTTCAATGTTAACATGCACTATTATAAAACTTTTTTGTATAGTGTTTAAAATTAAAAAAAAAATGTTGTGAAGGTACCGTGTCCCCTTAATGATCTATTAATTTAAGTGTGTGGATTTTATAAGATGTAATATGTATAAATTCCCTTCCTTAATTCCAAATTCCCTTCCAATTACCCTTCCTGACCCTATATAAAATTATACTAAAGACAGAATATTAAAAGGATAAAGAAGAAATAAATAAACCATAAGGAATTGTTTATATTTTCTAGGATAGTCATAATTAATTGTTTTAATCAGTAAAATGACTCAATGAATTAAATTTAATCATCTATTAATTTAAGTGTGTGGCTTTTATAAGATATAATATGTATAAATTTCCTTCCACAGCTCTAAATTCCCTTCTAATTACCTTTCCTGACCCTATATAAAATTGTACTAAAGAGAGAATAGTAAAAGGATAAGGAAGAGATAAATAATCCATAAGGAATTGTTTACATTTTCTAGGATAGTCATAATTAATTGTTTTAATCAGTAAAATGACTCAATGAAATAAATTTAATCATCTATTTATTTAAGTGTGTGGCTTTTATAAGATATAATATATATAAATTTCCTTCCTCAGCTCCAAATTACCTTCCAAATTCCTATCCAATTTTGCCTCTTATTACCCTTCCTGACCTTATATAAAAATAATCTAAAAAGGATTAAGATTTATTATGTATAAAATGTGGGAATATTAAAATATTGCGAGAAAAAACGATAGTATGATTATTCTAATCAGAGTAATTGTTCATTATCTATTATGAATTAGTCATACTTATGATCAAATGATGAACAATCGAAGTAATTGTTCGTTATCTATTATGAATTTATTTATGTTAATGATCTTCTTCCTGACGATGGTTTGTTAAGAACTCTTTCATCCAAGGACTTTTTAGTGAAGATGAAGATGTATACTTTACCAGACCGAATAGTTTGAAAATGACTTCCTCCCAATATTTCCAGTAATTGGGATAGGGACGCTAAGTTTCACATTCCGCTAACAGTGGTGTCGCGAGTAATCAGTAGTGTAGCGCATATTCATTTTCTTATCATTAGACCCACTTTTATAACTGTAGCTATATCCCTTTGCAAATTTAATGCCTTCATAACTTAACCTCTTCACACCCTGTATATGGGTAACTTTGTTGTAAATTGACATACAATCCCACTCTGGAGACTTACCTCTGAATTTTTACCGGAACCAAAAGAAAAATGAATGCAATCTAAGAATGCAGACTTCTTTCCGTGAACTAGATATCCTGCCCTTGACATTTCCGTTTCTTTCTGAGGTTTCACATCGAAACAATGAGCTATCTATTTTTCTAAGAACTGAATTCATTTGCTGATGGCTTCGTCCATAAGCAAAACTTCTGTTACGAGGAGTTAATGACCCTGAATATAAAAATAAACAAATTTAGAAGATTACAACCTTCAAAACCGATAGCTTAAAAGTTTCTACACTGTTGAATGAATCCTTTTTCAGGGAATTTTTGCGATTTTGTATAATTTAGACTTTTTTGAGCGATAGATCGACGAGATATATTCGGTTAATAAAAAAAATTTAGCTTCTCATTCTGCAAATTTATCTGATAAAAAAAAACATACTCTTTCTTAAGAGGACAATGGATCCTTTTGGGGATTATTCAATCACGGTTATGAAATTTTTTATGCATATGTATTAGAATATAAATGCGTTAAATTTCTTAAAAATAGTATATTTTAAAAATAGCATAGTATAATAGTATTTCTTAAAGATAGTACATTTTAAATCAAAATATACTATTTTTAAAAAATTTAAACGATTTATAATTTTTAAAAATTTTTAAACATTCCAGGATTTTAATTTTTTATTTTTCTAATTTTTTTCTGTATTACCCAATGTAAATTGATTTGGAACAAAACTGCGCATGAATTTGTCATTCCAATTAAATGCTCATTGTTTAGAAATATTTTTATGAACACTTATTGAATTTTCATAGGAATTTTATGTTTTTCTGAACTAAAATTGGCCTTTAACTATCTAAAAAAAAAACTCGAAACGTAAAATGCATACCCCATTTTCTTTTAATGTTTAACCTAAATCTTTATTATCAATTTCATTTAAATTCTTCAAAAAATAAACCACCTGGAACATTTCAAAGATATTTCAATCTAATTACATCATTTTCAGAAAAGTCATTAAGATGTACTTTTTTTCTTCTTAGCGCTTCAAATATTTATTTTATGGAACAACACATTTTATAACACTATTTCAGTTGAATATAAACATATATTTTGGTGATGAAACAATAAAAATAAAATTGCCCGTTTTCATCCACTGTCCCCTTAAAAATTCATAAGATCTCATTAATTTAAGAAATTACAGCTAATAAGAATTATTTTTACCAATAATTTATACTGAACGACAATTCAAACCCAAGAAAAACTCCGCAAAATATAAACGAGCCCAAAAATATAATTCTGAATATGATCCCAGAAAATTTAAAAGTAGTTGATGTACAGGTTGACCATCGTGAAAAATCAATTGTTTAGAGCTCAGTTATAAAGAATGTACTACGGCAAACAAGCTATTTTTTTAATTTATTTGTAAATAAATTTGCTATGGTATAAATCGTATATGCTTCAACTAATGTTACGTTTGGCCTTGAGCCTTAAATCCAGTTGAGCTTTAAGTACCTATGCTTTAATGATGGTCATTTTGTATTTAAAATTAATTGATATGTTTGAATCGCATTTAACCGGTCGTAATTGATAAGAATTTAGATAATTATTGATTAAGTTTAGTGAAACAACAAAATGCGTGGTAAAATTCTGTATTTAAAGCGAGAGTTGTTTAATTTTAAAGAGTTCTTTCTAAATATTAAGATACGTATAAACAAACACACGTGACACCTTTCACCTGTAGTCACGGCTTTTTAATGATGTGGTCCTTTAAGCGTTTTATGTGAAATCAACTTTATTACAATCATTAACTCAAGCAATAGTTAGTGGCTGTAATGAAAAGATGCTCGGATTTCAAATTAAGATAATTCAAGCATGTTAAATTCGAGATAATACGAAGTAATCAAAATTTGAATAAATTTTTTTACGTCAAATTCAATTTTTGAAAAATTTAATTATACATATATAGATAGATACATTTATTTAGAATATTTAGATGAAATAACACAGTATCAAATATATGCAAATTAATGTTCTTTACTTTAGGTGAGAAGAAATGACAGAATTCAAAAAGAAAAGTATCATAGAACATTTACTTTAAACATTTTAACATGAATCATTTTTTAATGCCAAATTTTTCGTAAGAGTCAAGTAATAAATAATTAGAAGAGTAAGTTGTAAATAATGCAGTCAAGTGCAAAATGTAATCAAGTAGTAAATATTGTATATACTAATGTTTAAAAACAGATCATATGAAAGCTTTGGCCAACAATCGCCGTACCATTTTCTCTTAGTATTTTAAGTTCTATTCGTTCCATGTACTTATTGATGGAGATATTATTGTCGGAATTTGCACCATACCTTCCATTGAACGGTTACTGATTAATCTTCAACAAGCAACTGTATAAATAAAATAAATTCATTAAAATAATCTCGGAAAATGAATAAAATTGGAAATAAATTTGCAGGAACCAATGAGAGGCATAAAAAAAAATCAGAATCTAGATTACTTTTTATTGGTGTCTAGCCGTATCATCCAAATTTGGGAAGATTCGCTGGCAACCTAATTAATTATATTGACATGTTTACATTAATTTTTCGAAAATGCTTGTTTTCATTCCTTATTCTTAAAAAGTTATAAAGTGTTGCCCAATTGCGGTTTAATTTGACTGTGGTTTTTTATGTAAATTTAGTGGTTTGTCAACTTTATCGTGTAAATCACGGAGTGGCAAATAACTTGTATTTAAATAGGAAGTGCGTATCTTTCGAATTATTGAATTAGAATCTAGAATTACTCTCCAAATAGATATGAATGATGTAACTAATAATTACAGAAAAAACGAATGAAACAAGCATCAGTGAATAAAAAAATAACCATACTTTACAACTTCTGTATTACATAAATTACAGAAACTTTCGTAGCAAACATTGATATGCATTTATAAATCTTTTATCCAAATCAAAACTATTCTAAATTATTTATAGTTTCAAAGATTTTATTAAATGATGCACTTTTTTTTATAAAGTAGAATATAACGTTTGCTTATAACGAGAAAAAAAAAGGAAAACTTAATATCATTTAGCTTCGAAATGAAAGCTCAACAATCGAACGTAATTTATTTCACGGTCATTCCGTCATAATTATTTTAGCACATTGGCGAGCAATCAAGATAATTCCATGGACTTGACTATGTCCACCAATGTGTTCTGTTTAGAAACTGTGCTTCATTCAAATTCAAAATACATGTGTGTAGTATTTTAATCATCATAACAGATTAATGTAGCAGGATTTATTTTTTAGTTGTACAACTTCTTCACTGACTTGTTAGTACACATTCTTAAAGTCAAAAACAAAAATCGACTCGTTGGAGCAATCGCTTTACCAAGTCCATACGGTCCAGCAGGTAAGTTTTTGTTTTTCGTTTATTTTTAATCATTAATTGGTTAACAAGCAGTATTTATACAGAGTTTCCATAAATTATTCACCAAATAACAAAATTAAATTGATTCGTAATTTTACGAAATTATTTAATCGTTGCAACCTTTAGTTCAAGGAGTTTCAATTGTTCTCCTTTTACTGCTACGAAAAAATTGTTTATTTACAGACTAAAAAACACCATTCAGAGGAAAAGCGACGTGTGTCCTCTAGTTATGAAAAATATTTCATAATATTTCCCATAGCTATCATCAATATTTCTAGTTACTCAAAATTTCCGAAAAGAATTGATTCAGACGTGAATTTAATATACTTGCACTAATGGAACACCGAATCAAAGGATGGTTAAGACAGCCTCGATAAACTGGACATGTTTTGCATCAAGGATGCTTTTTTGATGAAACATTCATCAACTTTTATGACAACTTTTATTCATCCAGTAATACATCACTCCCCTATTTATTATGGGGGAATCTAAAAAAACCCGAGTTTTTACGGTAGGGGATCACAATGACGAAGAATCAATGAATCGAATCACCGCAGAAACAGTTACAGGAATTGCTTAACAACGTTTAGAGAAAATGGAGAACAGACTTTATATTCTCCTATCAACTAGTGACATGAAGTATATAAATATAATTTTTAAAAGTGCTAAATAAAATTCAGTAAATCTTTTTTTTTCCCATCTCTCATTCTGTATTACTTATAACAAATCTTTATAAGGTGAATAATTCATGGACATCTTGTATTTTTATCGAAGAAAATCGAAATAAATATCACTGAAATGTTTATTAATCGAGTGCCCTGAAGGATTCATTTACTGAAAACAAATCACATAATTACGTAGCTTAAATATGGGTAAAATAAATTCCATTCCTTGCGAGAAGAGAAAAAAATACCGCAATGATTTCTTCCGAACTATTCCAGCAATTCTTAAAGCGATAAAATTCTCCAATCCAAACCGTCAACAAAACGAATATTGCTTCATATATTCTACGAATTTTAGGTCGCTAGATACAAGATGTAAACAACAATGATGACTACGTGGAAGGATTATGAACGCTTCAAGCAAATACCAATGTTATATCGGCTGTAGATAGTAGTACAAGTTTGTAGATAGTAGTAGTAGATTGTAGACAGTAGTAATAGGCTGTAGATAGTAGTTGAAACTATGAAATTTCTAATACTTCTAATAAAAATTTCTAATCCATCTATCATTACGTATTAATTAAAGATAAATAAAGTAAAATCAAATAAATTTATCTGAAATCTCCCCCTTCAAAGTGCTTTCCAAATACTTGGAGGAAGGGAGGACTAGGATTGCAATCAAAAACCGAAAGTTTTTGTTCATAAGAGGTTGTAATCTCACTTGTGTGATGGATATGTGCAATAATAGAAATTGCATGCAATAACTGAATTTACCCATATTACGTGTTCTAAACTACTAAAAATCACTCCCACTTCCAAAGTGTTTATGTATCTTTCTTACGTGTGCACACTTAGAGTCTGAAAAGAGTTTGTTATGGGGGAGTTTGTCAGCGAAAAGGGCAATTATCGTCTGATGTAGAAAATCGTACTAAATAAGCAACGCCACCTATATCAATTTTTAAAACATCCTAAAAGAAAGAAAAAATTAAATTTTTCTGAAGAAGTAACAAATATTTCTGGCTTTTTTTTCGTATCAGGGATGAACATGTAGTCTCATGCTCTTACCAGAGATGAGAAACCATCAAATCTATTCATTATTAGTTCCCCCCCCAAAAAAATTTTTTTTAATTCTCTTTTAAAATTTATAATCAGATAGATTCGGCAAGGAAATTGACTTTTTTTTTCACATCACGAATGAATATACAGTATCATGATCTTACCAGAAATGAAAAACAGTCAGAACTATTCATTATTAGTTACGAAAAATTCAGTTTTTTCCATCTTATTTTAAAATTTAGAATATTCAGATAGGTTAAGCAAGGAAATTGACTTTTTTCTCCACATCAGGAATGAATATGCAGTATCATGCTTTTACCAGATATGAAAAACAGTCAGAAGTATCCATTATTAATTATGAAAAATTCAGCTTCTTCATCCAATTCTAAAAGTTAGAATATTTAGATAGGTTAAACAACGAAATGAATTTAAAGCAATTCATCAAATGGCAGCAATAATAAAATTGATAAAAGTCCTGAAAAAAATTAACCAAATTATTGTAAATGTTTTCATTTTTTATGTCAGTACATAATACTTTGACTTTATTTACATAACTCTTTGATTCATAATAAATGGCATTTTTCTTTTAATCCATTGATTTAATTGAAAGTTCCATCACATATGATAATCA
Source organism: Argiope bruennichi (assembly GCF_947563725.1). Taxonomy (NCBI): domain Eukaryota; kingdom Metazoa; phylum Arthropoda; class Arachnida; order Araneae; family Araneidae; genus Argiope; species Argiope bruennichi. Next base: position 90,522,097 of record NC_079162.1, read on the forward strand.
AGTTAATTATCAAAGCATAACTTTAATATATTGAACCCTACTTTTACATATTCCCTGGCTTCCATGACTGAGATGTAAGCATCATGGGATATCAGGCGAGTTCATTTTAATAAATTAGGAGAAGTAGAAATACTCATATTTATTGCAACCCCATTATTTCTCCCCAACGGGCTCTTCATTTCATATCCTCCCCCCCCCCCTCATCCAATGTACTCGTCTGCCTGAAGTCAAAGATCAGCCGTTAAATTTTGGCATCCGAAAAATACCTTCAAAATTGCAGAAAATATACAAGAGCACAAAATATGACGAGCGATGCATCGTCGGTCAATTTCATAGCAAAATTTATTTCACTGCCCATTAAAGATAGAATTTTAAAAACAAATGAGACGCTTAGTAAATCAATTGCATTGACTATTGTAAAAAGTAGAATGACAGTTTTTTGGAGAAATGAAAGAACTGCTTTTCCTTCAGCAGACAAATAACTAAAAAGCAGTTAGTAGCTTTCTTCTATTTCAAAAATAAATGTTTTTATTTTTTTGTATATTTTTTTGTTTGTTGTTTTATTGTTGTCGTTGCTTGTAAGTGTACAAACAGAACGTATTGCAATCGTCAAAAATTCGACATCGAGATTTTGACCTCTCTGAGACCGAAAAATACATAGAATTCTGCCAGTCTGCGAACCTGATAACTTAAAAACGAATTGAGCTAGAGGAATGAAATTTGGTATGTATTATTTGCACCATTATCTTGAAATCCTGCAAATTTTGAACGAAATATCTTCAGAAGGAGACTGTCCATCCGGCTGTTCGAATACAAGTTAACACGATAATTACAAAAGAAAGTGTCCTAGATTGCTAAAATTTGGTTCATAGGTTTAACATTTAAAGTGTAGACTCGAGTCAAATGTTGCACCAAATCCCTTAAACGGTCGACTGTCTGTCGGTTTGTGTATTTGCATATATATATAAACTTGACAACTAAAAACACAACGACTTTGATAAAGTAAATTTAGAATGTGATAGTTACTAAAATTATTGTTCTGCGTCAAAATTTGGTTTTAATCGATCGAAAAATGCTTTGAAAATACATATTCAGCTTTCTTGACTATAATACAAAGCAAAAAACGCTCATGTGCGACTCTAAAAATAAAAATCTGTTAGTGGCGCTCACGGACTTGCGCAAGATGCCACTTTTTATACAGGAGGGAGAGGAATAACACTTTTATTAAGGAATATGGGAGAAGATTTCTGGGGGGGGGACCCCCTCCCGCTGTTCTAAATGATTTTATATGTAATAATGAGCGGAACGAATATTTCTTAGAGTTTGGCAAATCGTTTAACAATAATATTAAGCGCGAATGCAGTGATTCATTGGTATATTCATTTGGTAGGAATTAAAATATTTTTTATTGCTTGACAAAAATATTTCACCTCTTACCATCTTAATAATTAGTACTAAAAACTGAATAAAAACAAGTGAATTATCGCTAATACGGATTAAAAGAGATTGGGAAATTATAAGGTTAGATTCAAACGAACTCTTTATTAATTGCCTTTTTCCCACCTGTTATGTAATTTCAACAAATGGTTTATTCCCTTTTATTTTCTAATGCAACCAAAGCGCTTCCCTCTGCTAAATAAAAACATAAACCACGCCTGAGGCAGTAAATAGATCATTGAACTTCAAGTAAGAAAAGGGAACTGTTTCAGCAAGGGGAACTTTCAATCGCAGTGAATAATGGTATCGCCATTATGTACGTGGGAAATTCTGGCAGCCAAGTGTGGACATCGACAAGATAATCAAGAAGAATTGTATCGAGTGACCTAATCGATCACCGTCAGCAAAATTAATCGTTGTTTCATTCACTTCATTACCTAGGGACAAGACTTCCCTTTCTTTTTTGGAGAACTATCATCAATAGCATTGACATTTTATCCACATTTCCAGCTAACAAACGCGAATTCGGATGTAAAGTAATCGACAATTGATTACAAAAGTACTCCATCAAATGATACTACTTGATACGAATAAGAGATATGGGAGGAAAACCGGAATGCAAATTGGCATATGATATCTCTGAGACAAACGGCTGAAAATAAACTGTTCAGAAAAGATAAGAATTTGGTTTTTTTATGTTGAACGAATCTTTTGGTTTTATGCATAAAGCGAATACTTTAAATTGTAGCTGCATTAGTTATTGATTTTATCTATAAATACGCGATTTGTTGTAAAGAAATACTATATGTCTACTCAAAACTATTTTACTCTTAATTAAATTTAATCATTTAATCATTAAAAATTAAGTAACAAATCAAGACACATCATTTTGCGTAAGATAAAGAACTGAACCATCTAAGTTTCCATCTTTCTAAAAAAAATTTGTCAGAACTTATACCAACCTACATAATTTCATACAAAGATTGATCAATTTGGTGGGAAGCATACTTTTCATGGCCTTAAAAAGGGTTAATTCATTTCGTTTACATTTCTGTCGGCGGAAGTATAAATCGACAATCGGACAACCCTTTGTGAGATTTGACACAAAATTTGATATAAATCTATGTTTCAAATATTAAATTTGTGTGCTAAATGTTATTTGTCTAGCTCTTTTCGTCTTTATCGTATTAACTTGTTTTCAGAAAGCAGAACAAACAGATTTCCTCTGAATAAGTTTTGTTCAAAATTTAGATAAAAATCAAGAAATTTGGTTTAAAGTCCTTATACTAAATTCTTGCAGTCTAGTTCAAAGCATTTGTTAGTTATCCTATTCGCAGACAGACAGACAAACATAATGCCAAACAATTTTTTCGGGCTCAGAGAAGTCTGATATGAAAAGATTGTCAAAATCTCGAGTTCGAATATTTTGATGATTGCGATACTTTTATACACTTCGTATGGGAGAAAGTAAAAGAAAGAAAATAAAAAAAATAACCACATTTAAAAACTCAAGATCTCTCCTGAAGTATATTAAAGAGACAGATATGACAATGCTGTCTAAGTGTACTAATTATTATAATTAACTAGATATCTTAACTATTAATTCCATTTCTGAAACCTACTCATTTGCTTTGAAAATCAATGCTTCAGCTCCCTATATATAAAGAAAAAAATCCGTCTTGAATATTTAGAATAGGACGAGTAAAAACTTGTTTCTTTTCAGATATACAACAAGCGAATTTAATCATATCAATCATTGTAAGGTATACAAACTGAAGTACTCAAATTTTAATTGTGGCATTATTATACGAGAGGTATCCAGATACTAAGTTCAGTTTTTAATTTTTGCCGCGGGAGCTTTGCTGTCATGATTTCACACATGCACGTACACTTTGCCATTCACTGGCAAACAAATATGTAATTGGATTCCTGAGTATTGCGTCGGCGGCATGTTGATCATTTAAAATGTTTTTAAAAGACCTAATATCCCACCATATGTTAATTATGTTCTGTCATCCGCTTTCTTAATACTAGACACACACAACCAATTGAAATTCACAGACAAATTTGTGAAGGACGGTGATCAATGAATGACATGAAAATTTTGATAATGAAGAATTCAGTGGACAGAGATCTCTGACTGATGATGATTTGCTTACAGAAATTAAATAGAATGTTAAGGAGAATCAAATATTCAGCCTTACGACACTGCCAAAGCATTTGTCTCAAATTCCCAGTTAACTTCTTCATCAGAGTAGGTGGCAGTTTTCTCTGACAAGGTCATACTAAAGCTCGTGTTCTGCTAATATAAATGCTTCAACAATGGTGGCAATTATGTTGAAAAATACCTTGGGCATTATTTTTCAATAAAAGTGCTTTTCTTATAAAAGCTTCTTTTTCAAAAAAATCTTTAATGAAACTTAATTTATGGATACTCCTAGTAATTATAGCTGTTAAAACATTGGAACTTTGTTGAACTTCATTTTTCTTTAATGTAGTCATCAGTATTGTGCGCAACCTGATACCAGCGGAAGCCGTATTATATCTGAAATAGTACCAGCATGTTGATGGTTTGAACAGAGCTGTGCATATTTTAAGAATCTTGTGCAGTGGGGTATCGAATGCTACGAAATAACTCCTTCATCGCCGAAACCATATCAATTCTGCATTTTGGTTAATTGTACAGTTTTTCTCATTCCCAGGAATTCTATCAGAATATACAGTACATAAACATACGCCCTGATTGAACAACTTTAGGCTAATACACGAAGTTTTAATAAGCATTGTAGAACCAACGCTTAGATTTTGACAGACAAATCCATTTGTTTGTGAATAGGTTAGAATTAGAGTTTAGTTTGGTTTAGCTATATTAACATTCCGTTTTTTTAAACAACAATAGGGCTATTTTGGTACGGACCTCGTTAATTTTGAACCGTGGTCAGATGACAAGAACGGCATCTGAGCTAACATCCCCATTAAAAATTTCCGCTACACACCAGCAATCGGACTGCTGTTCCCGTCGGATTTAACGTGCACTAGACCTGCTTACACTACGGTTTTTGGGGGGGAATCTGGTCTCGAACCCGAAACCCGCCTGGTCCGAAGCCGAGATCTTGCTACCAGGCTGCCGCGGCCTTCGGAATTAGTGTTAAACTGAGGTATAAGGAAAATAATCTGCTTCTATTTTATGTGACACTTACAACAAAGTTGCAGCTATTAATTTTCTTACGCTTGCATCGTTTGTCGCTTTTCATTTGTGCTTGTTTTAACAGGAATATATAATTAACCTTTCCTCTGCTAACGTCACACAAATGAAGTGTCTCGAATTTTTAACCTGAGCTCGGCGTCACGAATATTCCAGAAGGTTTAATTGTCGATTTATGATAACAATTGCTATCAAATGGTGTCTTGTACAGATACGTTAAGTTACAAAACAAGTTTAAGTTATTTATTGTTATTTTTCAGATACACAATATCTTTTCTAAAAAACCCAGAAAAGAATTGGATGCAATTTTTAAAAAGTTTTAAAAAGTTGAAAAATAGCTTACATTTTTAAGAAACTTTTTACTTTGTTTTTCTTTCCCTTGACAATTTTTATTATGTTTAAATAATAAAACGCATGGGCAGTGGAAGTAGATTTTTTTCCTTATGCTTTGGTACCGAATGAATTAGTCCTCTGATTCTTAACAGAAACGTAGCAGTGAGATATCAAAATAATAAAACGCATAAGTTTCATTTTTAAAAATGAGAGAAATCTCCCCCCCCCCTTCTCTCCTATAAACCGCTTGCGTTTTTAAGGATTTGATAAAACATAAGTGGGTTCTGCTTAACTTAAATAAAAAACGAGCCATTCTGATGAGTAAAGATTGATCAAAAACTATTTAATTATGAATTGAAGTGGAATTTTTGTATGGATATTCGGGCGATCGCCGTACTTTGCTTGAATGGGCACTTCGGGCGCTTCAGTGTAGGAAAAATTAATTCTTAATTCTTTTAATACTGAATGCAATATTATTTTAATAGCTATGGCATATCTTCTTATTATTTAAGACTGATATTTCGGTTTTAAGGGTGAGTTACAAAAAAACTTCTTATGTCTTGTATTTGAGCAGGAAAAAGCCTACTTGAGCTGGAGGAGGAAGGAGAAGATGATGAGTTGCAAAAAAAGACTAATCCGAGGACAATCAAAGTGGAGCCTGAATACAGAGGTATAAAAATCAGACATCCAATGAATGCTCAGACTGTCCTGACTCTGATCGAGTACTATAAACACCGAAAGGTAAGTGCACTTTAGAAAAATTATTTAAATAAATTACTCTGCTATTTCCTTATTTAATGAATTAAATTACTTTTAGAAAAGTTTATATAAATAAATTAAGCGAAAACTTCTCCGGAGTGACTGTAAATTATGTTCACTTGTACTTCATAAGTATTATCCAAACGTACGGCAGTTTCTGCAAAGACATTTTTCTGTCTTGTGAAGAGTAAAACATTTTTATAAAATCTGAAACATTAGATTATATTTTATTATTATTTCTACATATTTAACTTGAAATAATTTTACTGATATTTCGAATGAAAAAACAATATCTTAAGAAATGCATTAATTCTTTAAGATACGATGCCTAATTTAGGAATTGCCCAAAAATATTTTCAAAAAAATTATAGGGATTAATCCAAATCTTAGGGGACGGCAGGAAAAATTCAATTTTTTGAAAAATTTGAATAAAGATATACTGTTTCTGAAAATGATTACAGAAAGAGAAAGCAGTTTCTAAAACTAAAAATGGCATTAACGAAATGATATAAGTGAGTTTTGCTTAGCCTAATTAAAAAACCAGTCACTCTAATGAGCAAAACATGCACCTCGGTTATTCAGTAAATTCCATTTAAGAGACTGAAGCTGAATTTTTCCATATATATTCGGAATTGCTGTATCTTGTTTGAATGGGCGTTTTAGGCGTTTCAGAAATTAAAAAATAAATTCATAATTCTTGTCGAGCTTCTAAAACTAAAAATAGCATTAAGAATTTCTTTTGAATGTAAAAAACTTTATTGCATTATAGATATTTAATAAATAAAAAATAATTATTTTTAGTAAAAAAAATAATAATAATTTTTAAAGAGCTTTAATAGTTTTAAAAATAGCAGTTTCTTTAAATAAATATTCTACAGTATTTCGAATGCAATGATTGTAAAATCAAGTTTCAAAATAATCAGTACAGCGTACAACTAAAGAGTTCATTTTTTTTTTAAAAAATTTAATTCCCTAGAATGTAAAATTTTGGATTCTATCTTAAATAATTGTTCAATTGTGATCTTTGAGGTCCTAAAATATATACATATTTAATTAGTAAAAATTATTCGGAAATAAAAAGTATTTTACAGTTTTTATTTTTCAAATAGAATGAACCAAAATAAATTCGATATTTTAATACAGACGATCAAAATATAGGCGCATTTCGGCATTATGTTGTTCGGAAATTCAAGGATGATATTTCAACATCATGTACATACAAAATTCAAGGACACACGAACAGTCAAATTCATAAGAAATTCACGAAATTAAAGACAAAAAAATTGAATTATTGACGAATTCGAATGAAAAACACCGGAATCTGGCAAGTTTGGTTGTGAAACCATGGAAAAAAAGCAATTACAATAGTAACGCCTCATGTTTTTGCGATTTTTGATTTAACCTAAATTTTTTAAAAATGAAATTACTTTCTATAATTCAATACATTTTTGAATTTTGCTTTTTAAAAATATTTCTTCTTATATTTAAATTCATTCTAATTCTCTTTCCAGACTCTTCATGCTAAATACGTACTATCAGTCATTCATGAAGCACGTAACATACTTAAATACAAGCCGAACATCAGTTACGCTTCGACCGTTCATTCAAAACAGATTACAGTTTGTGGAGACCTGCATGGAAAACTGGAAGATTTGTTGACCGTGTTCTATAAGGTAAGATCTATTTTGCAATATATATATATATATAATTTTTTTTAAAAATTGTCTGGATTCCAGCAATTTTTTTAATTGAATAAAGCTATAATGTAGAGATTCTTCTTTTTTGATTGAATAAGGGTGTAATGTAGAGATTCTTCTTTTTTGATTGAATAAGGCTGTAATGTAGAAATTCTTATTTTTTGATTGAATAAGGCTATAATGTAGAGATTCTTCTTTTTTGATTGAATAAGGCTGTAATGAAGAGATTCTTCTTTTTTGATTGAAAAAGGTTACAATATATTCTTTTTTTATTATTGCTGGACAAGGCTGTGTAATGTAGAGATTTTTTTAATTGCATACAGCTAAAATGTAAAGTTTTTTTTCTATTGAATAAAGCTGCCATGAAAACGTAACTTTAAATATTACATTTTTTTTTATAGTTAAATAGGGTTAAGATGTAATTTTTTTTTTTTTGATGTAAGATTATAATATGTTTTATTTTTATTCTAGAGGTTTTTATGTTCTAAATTTGCGTTTGTAGATTAGATTTTCTGCGCATCTTTTATCTTTTAATCTTGTTCCCCTCACTGTTTGAGGGCCTCGGTGGCCTAATGGTAAGGTCTCGGATTCGGAACCAGAGGACGTGAGTTTCGAAACCCGATTCCACAGAAGAACCGTAGTGCAATCGAGTCTGCTGCACGTTAAATCCGTCGGGGTCAAACGTCCTCTCTCTGGTGTAGTGTGGAAGCTTGGAGAGAGGGTGCCAATTGAAGTGTCGTCCTCGTCATCTAACCACGGTTCAACATTTCGATGTTCGTCCCAAACTAATCCTAGTATTGGTTTAAAACGGGACGTTAATATAGCTAAACTAAAACTAAGTCCTCTTTATTCGGAACGAAAAAGTCAATTCATACTCACATAATACATGTCAAATTCGTGGCATCATTTTTTTTTTTGAAATCCACTGCATAACTGCAGGGAGAAAAAAAGGATGAAATGTCATACTGCGATACGAAGTAAGCCTTGTGCTTTTTAAAGACCTGCTTAGTGTTTCCCATATGTTTGCAGAGCTCCTTCAGCCGAACGGAAAAGAAAGTGATGTCAAAGTGGAGTGTATGCTAACTACTACTAGGCAGTCAAATGACATGCCTAGTAGTAGTTAGCAGTCAAATGACATGCCTAGTAGTAGTTAGCAGTCAAATGACATGCCTAGTACTTTTTATTTGACAAACATATCCCATGAAAAGACTCGTCTGTTTCAGAATCTCTTTAGTCCGCTCTAAGCAGTGGTGACATGGTGGTTTGCCACCATACACTTTATATTATAGTCTCGGCAACGGGGTGTTCGACGTTCGAGAAACAATTCCACCGAATAACCGCCATGTAAGTGGGGCTGGTGCACGCTAAATCGGTCACCATGCACCAAATGCACTCCCGTTTGTGAAGTGCGGAATTTTAGAGAGAGGGTGCCATCTCAGGTGTCGCCTCCGTCATCTGACAGCAGTTCACAATTACGAGGTGTGTTCCAGAATGGCCCTACCGTGGCTTTCAAAGCGGAACGTTATATAACTAAATTAAACTTTCACTTGCTCTCCTGTGGAATAGCAACAGGAGAGCCAGAGAAGTATGAATGTCCTGGCCAAAAAGACAAAACTTAAGTGCTTTAATATCACTTCTTAAAACAAAATATGATGAGGGAGCAAAAAAATTATGATCATAACCGCGATTCCATTTACATTTACAAAACCACGGCAAAAAAAATTGTAGCGTCAAAAAAAAAAAAAAATACGTTTCAGGCCGCCTTTACCATCATTATACCACTGCTTTTTTCTTTGGGTTTAGTTATATTAACATACAGCTTTGAAGCAACAATTTGGCTCTTTTGATTTGGATTCCGTAAAATTAAACCAAAATCAAATGACGACGAGAACGATACCTGATTTGTCATATCCCTCTCCAAGTTTCCGCGCCTTACCGGGAGAGAGCATATGGTTCTGAAAGATTTGTCGTGCACTAGCCCCTCTTGCACGGTTGTTCTGTGACAGAATTGGGCTTCGAGCCTGAACCCTCTAACCCGAACAAGAAGCCTTACAATCAGACCCACTTCTTTAGGACTTAACTGTTATAAATAAATAGCCTACTTTAAAAAAAATATTGAAAAGATTTGTTTTCAGGCATCAGATGATGAATTCAGTATTATTAAAGTCTTTACCGTCGCCTGAATGGGTAATTGCCATTACTTGCTTATAGAAAGGATGTGTATATTTTTCAAAACTGCTGTTTTAAAAAAAATGATTTTTCATTATATAAAAACTCCAAAAAATGTCTTTCGATTATTTTAATTACATTTCCGCATAATAAAAAATGCCTTTTAATTATTTCAATTACAATTTTTTTTTCTTTTTTAATATGTTTTTTTTTTTAATTTTGTTTGATATGCAATGTGTTATAATGTTTTTAATGTTATGTTGAAATGAATATTCATCTATCAATACATTCAACATTATATCTTTATCAGTCATTCACTCCTAAGAAGGAGTATCACTTTTTTCCCCGTTTTATTCAGTCTTTTTTTTTTATGTACTATATATGCTTTTTAATTTATACGCTCAACAATTTTTAATAGACTGATTGAATTAAATTCATGTTTTTCAGTCGTTTCAAATAATAAGATTACATTTTTTTAAATGTTTTTCATGTTAATCGATAAGCAGCTTGAATAGTTATTTATCTGGAGGAGCAAGTTGAGCGTGCAAAGTAGACTAGTTTGCAAAATTTGACTATTAGTCAATCATTAATTAAAATATATTTTATTCTCGAACTGATGACGCCTCCTGGTTATGAGTTTGAGAAACAAGAGATCTGAAGGTTAAAAAAAATGGGAAATGATTAAAATATTAAAAAACTCTATTGTTTAGAAGATGAATTTAAAAAATGGTTTTTTCCCCCCTTTAAGTTTTATTTTTCAAAAACGACCTTGAGATTGCATTATTTAAAGTTATATTCTTAAGTAAATTGTTAGCATAATTAATAAAAATCTTAATAGATAAGTATAAAAATGTTTAACCTTATATTAATTTATTTGTACCCCAGAAATTTCCTTTTTTTGTATACATGAGAGTGTATTTAATCAATGGAAGAACGGAAAAACAGGTATATCTTAGAAATATCAGTTTCAAGAATATTATGGCATTCGCATGCATTTGATATTTGATATTTTTTAACATTAGTTCTGATTTTATCGGCCAAGAATTCATTCCATCATGATGAATTATAAAATAGCCCATCGGGTCTGTTCTCCTCTCGCCTTTTTCATATACTTACACTATAAGACATATTTTGGCTTTGACTTCATGGCATTATGAAAAGTTGCGTATATATTTTAGCTTTATTCTCTTACTGGATCTAAAATTTGATATGTATTATATTTGTGGTACAAAAATACATACCAAATTTCATTTGCATAGCTTGTTGCGGTTCTAAATTATTGTGATCATAGTTACGAATAGACATGCCAGTCCCCCCCCCCACACACACACTTTAGTTGATTTTGCTCATAATTTGAAATAGACTAAAAACTGAAATATATTTGAAATACTGCTATATGCAAAATTTCATAAGTCTAGATTTTTGTGTTTTTTTCTTATCGAGAATCATCAGACCCACAGACATTCATACATTTAGCAATTTTTATCCAGAATTTGGTACAAATGGAACATTTTCCTGTTCAGGACCACACACCAAATTTTATTCGTCTAGTTTGCTCCATTTGTGAGTTATAGTTTTCAAAGACAAACATATATAATTCCAAAAATGTTGTGGAATTTTTTTCGAACTCAGGAAGATCCAGAATGCATCAATTTGTGAAAATGCCATCTTTGAGATTTTAATTATTACAATTTTTTTTCACATTATTACATTTTTTGTAGGGGAAAAAATTAATTTCTTGAATATTTTAATATATGTAGATATGAATATTTGAGATAGCTTTGCAAATAAAAATCTTTACATATATATTTTTTCTATTTTACATGCCATATAAAAGAATAGTAGCAATTAGGAGACGCCACGAGTACATGGTTGAGAAACTGCCATATAAATAATCAAGCTGTCTCTTCGTTGATGGGTAAAATAATTTTATGGGGTCCTCCATATAAAATACGAACTTTCCTCCTACGGAAGAGGTTGAGCGTTGTCGGTGGGAACGGCTGTTTCAGTCATAGTTTTTAGACCTTCATCCTCAGTTCCCTAATTCCGGCTGTCACGATGCCGGTCATTCGGACCACACTGGATACTCAGGTAGAGGAGGATAGAGGCAGACTTTTCGGGTTGTAATAATATAACAAATACCCTGGTAAATAAGTATTTCAAATTTCCATATGGAATTTGCATTATGTTTTTTTGAAGTCAGCACAGTTAAAATAATTTGGATTTTTTAAAAAATTAAAAAAACCGACTTTAGATTTTAGACGCTTCATTTCAGAACTGAAGGCTGCTGGACACAATCCTTGGATTTCTAAAATAAAATAACCAAAGAATATTTTTCTATTTTTTTTAACTAAGAATGGCATTCTATTTGTCCAATTGAATCGAAATTCAAACAAGTATTTCAGATGATCAGATGATGCTCTGGTCATCTTTTAAATATTATATATATACATATATAAACAGGGTGTTTCTGAATTCATGGGCCAAATTTTAAAGATAGATAAAACAATATAAATAAGCATTTTTTGTATGGTAATATGGAAATGCAAAGTGTAGGCGGAACAAGTAGGTATACCAAAATCGGCTACTTCGACCCGCCAATAAGGAAAACGGATTTATCTGATTGACCGGACCGCCGGGATAGCAGCACTGGCGGGAACTAAGATTGAGTCCTAAAGCCCTGTTCCGACGACCTGTTCCCGCCTTGAGATTGGCACATTGTGCCCTCTTTCCCCTCTCGTTTAACCCCCGGGAGGCACCTCGAAATGAGGATGAGATGCTTCCGGCATGGTTGTTGGATATCGCCACCCTGGAGGGTACAGAAATAGGTGGGGTATCTGATTCCTCCCATCGATGACGGGACGTACTTCCTTCGGGGAGGGTTGTACCGTTGCCGGTGATGGCCCTTAGGACTCAACCACAGTTCCCAACAGTGTTGCTGTGTCGGCGGTCCAGTCGTTTAGTTTTATGATTTAAATCCGCGTGCCTACGTGGCGGGTCGGAGAGTCAGATGGATGACTTCTCCTCTCTTGCGGTTTTCTGGGGTTCTTTGATGTCAGTTCTTTTTACTGACAGTTTTCGGGAAGATCCCAATCACTGTCCACAGGCGGGAGTGGTCCAACAATGGGTCAGTTGGCAGATTCATGACCAAATCCGTAAGACTAAGGTCATCGGAGCGGGGCTTAAGGGCCATAGGGCATCACCGGTCATGGTGCAACCCTTCCAGTGGCAAGTACGTTCCGGCATCGGTAGGAAATATCCTCATATATGAGGTTCCCCCCCCCTCCAGTGAGAGAGCAAGTAAGTGTAAGTAAGTACGAGCAAGGCGGGAAAATACAATGTTTACGAAACCCCAATTGACTCTGATGAGAACCTCATTGTAAAACATTCAGTTGCTGCTGCAATTGTTCTTGAAACACTAGGCATGTCTGAAAGAGTACGCCTATCACTTGTTAGACGTTACCAGGCTTGTATAAATGTTGGAGTTGGCACATTTGTGCACTTACTGTAATATTATGTAAGTAAAGAGCTTCTTTTTCTTTTCCTCGGCATTTTTGTTCTCCCGCCAAAATTTCTCATTTCCGACCACTCATTGCCGCACAAAAAATGCTTCTTTATACGTATCTTGCCAACTTTTAAAGTTAGGCCAATGAATTCAGGGACATCCTGTATATATGTATATATAAAATAAGTGGAATGATCTCACAGAAACTTTCTCGAAGACTCTTTAACAAATTTACTTATGCATTATCTAAATAAAGGGAGTGTAAGTAAATAGCATTATTAATTGCATATAAGTAGCGAACAATAATTACGAAAGATTATTAACATGAGATCATTGGCTATTAATCTCTGGGATTCGGTTAATACACAAGTTTCAGAACGCCGAATATGTATTTCTTTCCGACCGATTGAAACCAAAATTTGACAGAGACCTACAGTTTTAGTCACAAAAATAGATGCCGAATTTCAGATATTTAAGTCATTGAGTTTTTGAATTACCGCGATTACATGCTTGTGAAAGCACTGAATGGCAGACAGTCAATTCCTAGACGAATTTGATTCCACATTTGATAAAGACCTAGACTATAGATGCTAAATTTTTATACAAATTTTTATTTATCTATTCTTTTGGTTCTGTATTTATTACGATGATTGATATCCGAACAGTTGAACACACAAACTTCCTCTGAATGGATTTCGTTCAAAATTTGATATATATCTACAAATTTGGTGGAAAAAACTATGTTCTAAATTTCATCTGTCTAGCTCAAAACATCTTTGTGTTATGGTGTTTACAGATAGACATGCAGATACAGTTCCAAAAACGGTGTTTTTTTGTTTTGTTTTTTTTAATTCTTTTTTGGATTCAAAGAATCCGAAACTGGAAATTCGTGGAAATCTCGAATTTGAATTTTTTGCGATTGCAATATTTTCTCATTGCATACTTCTTATACGAGAAAGTAAAAATCTGAATAAAAATAAAAATGAATTAAAAAGAAGTCAGATAAGAGAATCCAAAAATAATAGTAAAAATTAATTACAAAAAGAAGCATAACATTTTTATAATAAATTTAGTCCCATATCCTAACATTACATTGAATATGCTGGGACTGATGAGGAGGCGAAGTTATTGCAAAATAATAAATGATCGCCAGTACTATTTTAAAAATTTATCGTTCTAACATCGAAAAGCTAGACTGAAGCACTTGCATGAATATGCTGGGACTGATGAGGAGGCGAAGCTATTGCAAAATAATAAATGATCGCCAGTACTATTTTAAAAATTTATCGTTCTAACATTGAAAAGCTAGAGTGAAGCATTTGCATGAATATGCTGGGACTGGTGAGGAGGCTAAGCTATTGCAAAATAATAAATGATCGCCAGTACTATTTTAAAAATTCCTCGTTCTAACATCGCAAAGCTAGAGTGAAGCTTTTGCATGAATATTGCATTTTGAATTTATGTATTGACATGAGTGAAATTCTAATATCTCAAAACTTGTCAACGTGTTGTAATATAGTTTTCACTTCATAAAATAAGTTTGAACTTTTGTACATATAATTTCTTCAAAACAAAGAAGCAAAAAGACGTTATAGTATTTTTAAAACTTTTGTATAGATATCTTCCTGTTTTACTTTCGGGAAATTTTCAACCTAAGCATGCGCTGTAAGATTAAAAACATTAGTTTTTTTACAAAATTACAGCTCTATCTATAGCCAAAATTCTGTTTTATTTATTATTATTTAATATATGACGAGCGCATCATGTGGAGAATTTACTTTTCAGTTTTTGTTTCATTTGAACTAGTAGAACCCTTTCCACAACCCTCTGAGTGAGTGTCGATTAAATCAGGTGTGTACTTTGTTTCATCTTTTGATGTAACAGGTTAGAGTTCCGAGAAGGAGGAGTTTTCTGGCTATTAAACATTTGTAACTTGACACCTAATAAACCTCAGAAAATAATCTAGAACATGGGGCGAAAATCACCAGGTTTCCTTCCTGTAAGCTGCTTCTACGCTCAACGGAAGTTTTAACTTGAACCGAAAGCCTTTTAAGACACGCGAAAGCGTGGTCTCTGGAAGATTCTTTGAATCATTTTTTTTCTTTTATATTCGTTTTTATTACATTTATATAAAGATAACGACATTTCGTGACGTTCATAGGAGAAAATGTCTCCCAAACATCTCAATTGAAAAGGAATCATTTCAGTCACGCAAATGGTCGTTATTTATCTTGCGATAAAGGTTAATAGTAAAAATGGAAACTTGGAAAGCGTGTTATGAAGAGATAGTCGTTGGCAAAAAGTAGAGGAAACAAATTTTACTTATCCATTGCGCTTACATAGAAGAGATGCTTCTTCTTTTGCAATCTATGAAAAATACATCAGAGAGTCGAAATTGTTTATTGAAATGGATTTTTTGTTAGGTTGTTGCAAAAGTAATTTCAGCGTTCACGAAATAAAGTCTTAACTATATTTATAAAAGATTTTTGGCAGCCATATCATCTATTCCATTTGACATGGTTAGCTGTCACTTAACCTTACTTTTGACACAAGTTGAGCATGAAATTATTTACAGCTATTCGGAGATTTTCCTTCCTTCTCTATCTTAGCCCCAAATTACGTTCAGGGAATGCAGACCTATTATGGTGTCCCAAAAGCTTCTTTCTCATCGCGCTAAGCAGGCTTATCTATTAACCGTCTATGTCATCAGTTTCAGTCGTACCAGGGGCCGCGGTGACATGGTGGTAATGTCTCGGCTTCGGAACTGGAAGGTTTCAGGCTCGTGACCCGATTTCACCGAAGAACCGTCGTGTAAGGGGGTCTGTTGCACGTTAAATCCGTCATCCCACCAAACATCCTCCAGCTGGTGTGGTGTGGAGAGGGGGGTGCCAGCTTAAGTGTCGTCCTCGTCATCTGACTGTGGTTCAAAATGACGAGGTCCGTCCCAAAACAGCTCTAGTGTTGCTTTAAAAAACGGGACGTTAATATAACTAAACTCAGTCATGCCAGAGCTCTACTACACCCCAAACTCTACCGCTCTACTGTCCATTTGGTGGATTGGAAAGACGTAATTTTCTACGAGCTCCTTCCTAAAGGTGAAACAATAAATTCTACGAAATATTATCATCAAATGGATCAATTGAAAGCTGCCATAGCAAAAACACAGCCAGAATTAATGAACCGACGAGACGTCGTTTTTCGTCATGACAACGCGAGACCACATATTGCATTAGTCGCAAGTGAGGAGCTCTTACAGTTTGATTGGGATATTTTACCGCATCCTTCATACTCTCCAGATCTCCTTCCATCCGATTATTTCTTTTTTCTGTGCTTAAAAATTTCTTTTCGCGATAAGCTCTTTAAATCCCTCAGCGAAATAAAAGCGCACCTCGGGGATTATTTTTTGTACGAAACACAACAATTTTGTAAAGAAGGCATGATGAGGCTTCCTCAAAGTTGGAAGAAGGTAATACAACAAAAGGATTCTTATATAAAAAAATAATATCTTAAACAGTAAATATTGATACTCATTTCATATTAGAAATAGAAAAGAAACTTATGGGACACCCTAATATAAAGAGAACCGAAAAGTGAATGATTAGATGTGCAAGAAAAACAAGGGAATAATAGTTCTTTCTGTTTATAAAGAGTGTATAAGGAAATAAAAATTCCTTCAATCTTAAAGAATGAATATTAAAAGAATTCAGAATATCGAATAATGTATATTGCACTCAGATTTCAACTATTTCAATCATCGCAAAAAACTTTATTTTTGACCAAACATAAAGAAACAGGAACATAGCAGTTCAACGAGCACAAAGAGAAGGAACTAAAATTTGTCATCAACATGAAAAATGACATGCTCCTCGTTTTTCACATTCGATCGATTTTTTATGAGCTCTGTGCAGTCAAAGCAACACGTCTGCTGTTTTGACTGGAGCTTGAAAAATGGTTTGTTTACTGTCTAAACGAGTAACGTCCGTGTGAATCTAGTAAAAGACGAATAAACGAAGTTGTATCAGCTTGCTTAATCCAGATGACTTTGTATAAGTCACAGAGTTCTAATTAAACCTTATGCAAGCTGTAAGCGGAAAATTTGTTTTATGATATTAATTCCTTGCCAAAGAAACTTGACATGAAAACAAATTAATTAAAAAGAAAGATAATTTTTCATTAAAATCTTTAAAAGTACATGGTTGCTGATCTTGGAATAATGTTTCTGTTGTAGCATTTCAATGAAAACACAAAATAAAATTGAAACTACCCATTTTGAAGGTATTGGCGTTTTCCAATACCTTCAAAAGTATTCTACTGAATACAATTGTTATTCAGTAGAATACTTTTCATATACTGGATGTTGAAGTCCTCAAATACAGAATATGTTGAAGTCCTCAAACTTTCGATTTTTTTTAAATACTAGAGGAGTCAAAATGCTTTTCTGTTTGAATGAAAATATAAACCAATTAGCGCCCATCCTTCTGTTTATAGGATAGTAGAATGTCACTTTCGTGGTTTGAATTGCTTAAAATTCTTTATTTAATAAATCAATCTGCATTCTCAAACTCCACAATAGGTTTCCGATTGGAAAATACTACAAATTAGCCATAGTTTGAAGATTTTAAATCTTTTGTTCCTTTAATTTGTTTTCAAAATAATGTAAGGAAATCTAAAATAAACTTTATGTTCTATAAACACTATATTTTAAAAAAACTTTTAATATATACATAAAAAAAATGTATTTTTAAATTATTTTCTACAGAAAAATGCAATGAAAAAATTATATTTAGGAAGGAAAATATATTTCACAGTCTTTGTATTTTTGGCGTATCTTAACAGAATTTTATTTCAACTTATACTTTAAATTAAGTTGGATATTATAATTTTCCAGAAGTTTGTTGTGTACAACTTTTTTAAGCCATTTAAGCGAATGAAATTTTTCAAAAATTCTTGCTTGCGAGTATTTTTCTGGTGTCTTCTATAAAATCCTTTTAAAAACACTACGCTCTTTTTTTTACTGCGAAATACCTCTTCCTTCAAGCGCATATTATTTGTGTACAAAACTGGATTCTATAATTTTGGTCTTCGGGGATTTGCTTAAGTGGAAACAACGGAAATCGTAAAACACATATTCATTAAGGAAATTATAATAAATTATTTTCTCAAGGCCAAAACTCTTCAAAGTCTGCAATCGATCTATTTCCGGAGATCAAACTCTTTACGTACTAATGCCTTCGGTAGCAACAGGGAGGTCATTAATTATCCTTTAGAGTAATCACGCAACTTCAGGAGTAATTACATCCACTTTTTTTCCTCTTTGCTTCTAAAAGCCTCAACACAAAACACACGTCATCTTGCTTCGTAATATTTAAGTTTCTTGAACTTGCATTGTTTCGTACATTTGTTGCTGTTTCTATTAGTTACAGGAAGTTAAGCGAATTGCCAAGAATAGTGTTTGTTCTGTGGAAGTATTTCTAGAAAATCTACAATGGTCTGTTTCGAAGAAATAAATTATTTGTTCGTATTCATAAGTATTTCTATTGTTGAATTGCTAACAAATGCATGTGGTAATTCATAAAGAGTATAATAAAAATAAATAGTAAAAAAAAAAGTAGGCTTTATTAATTTTTATTTTAGAAATCTAGATTTTCATGTCAGATCGTTATCATCGCTGCTGTATCAAAATGTCGTATGTCAAATTTTCCAAATTATTTTATTGATGCAAAGCACATGTAAAGTTTAACCATATTTGCTCTCAAAATATTGCATGTGATTTGTTTCTGTTGTATGCTGCAGCAAAATGCCATATGTCACTATTGAATCCAACTGTTGCTTCAAAATGTCGTATATTTTACTGTGCATTATTTGATATACCATATTATAATACATTAGAGACGATATATGTTTTCCTGAAAAATGGGCGATGGTTAGAAAAATTAATATGCATTTCGTTAAAGTAGGCATCGATCGCTGTGGATAAAATTCGAAAATGAAATATATCTTTCAAATTTCAAAAAATAGTAACTTATTTTGAGATCATTTTAAACTAAAAACGAACAAGTTGTTTTCTTCTTGCTCTTAGTTCCGTATTTATCCTGAAATCATGTCATGCTGCATTAGCCAGGTTGTAAGGTCTTGGTTAAAGGATTCCAAATTTGAAATTCGATTCCGTTATTGAGAAATCTGCCATATATATACGAATCCGTTCTTGCTAAATCCGATGCAGAGATTAAACTTTCTTCTCCCTGACATGGCGCAGATATTTAGAAACCGAGATGACGCTTCAAGTGTCTTTCTAATCACCTGATCACCTTCCAAAATGAAGAAGTTAACTCCAAAGAAGCCCATGCATTGTTTCAAAATGGTACGATAATATTAATGAGTTAAACTAACATATTATTCAGTTTTCAAAATGGCAGATGAAAAGAAATTTATAAATTTTAATTTTATTCGTTATCTATGTATTCAAATAATTGGAATAACAAAAAACTTGTTCACTAACCCCAAAAAATATTCCGATTTTGTCAATTTTTATTTTGTATGAAAAGTTATAAGACCTAGATTTGTAATTAATGGTAGCCGCTTCTCCACCACCCCCATTTTCGAAAAAATTCACAAAATTGAACTTGAATTGAATTGAACTTTGCAAAATTCTGAGCTTCAGCAACTACATCAATTTCATTAGTTTTATTCACCACTTTGCAAGGATAGATAACCAAATAACCCCTTAACTGTGGTGGCCGGTCTGTTCAAGGATCATTTTTCAGTCAAAATTGGAAAATCGATGTGTTCGTCGATTTTCCGAAATTCTCAGGATAACGAGTTCCCTTAATTACCGAATTCCAAATTTATGATAGTAATTAATACATTCAACTTCAGGAATACCTGAAAGCATTTATAGAATAATTGACAACACTCAATACATTAATTTTAAGATCAATGTTCGAAATATCTCAGAAAAAAGTTGAGAGAATTCATTCAAAGAAAAGATAGAAATGGCAAGGAATCATATAAAACTGAAATTCATTGTTTGAACACAGACGTTGATAAATATGATGATGAAATAGAAACAATCAGATACTGGCTGAGAATTCGTTTTCGTAATCTAATTGTTTTAAATTGAGTGGTTCGTCTCCAATCTCACCAGTCAATCTCCAATCTCACCAATCAATCTCCAATTTCACCAATCAAATTAATCAGCAATTAAATCTTTAAAAATATTACTAATATTAGATTCTTGTAACAAAGTCCATAGAATTTTCATTCCCTATGGACAACAACAGTTAAATATTTGTAAAAGCTCTTTAAGAGGTGAACTTTTGTGAATCAATGTTTTCATATATAATGATAAATTCATAAAAATGTAATAACAATAAAACATAATAATACATATTTTCATGCATAAAAATGTATGATTTATCTAACCTTATTACATTCACAACAACCCAAAATTCAAACCACAAACAACTTTTACAGTCATTGGCATAAATGCATAAAAATCTGTATAACTTTCGAATCATTGCCTCGAAGATTTATAACAACTTCTAAATAATAAAACCGTTTTCTCTCCGTTGTCAACATATTTCCCCATCCATTGATGTAGAAATTATTATCATTTTATGAATGAAGGTAGAATTCTTTTTACTTTCTTGTATATACAAGTATACTCAGAGAAAGAATTGCAATCATCAGAAAATTTGACCTCGAGATTTTGATGAATTCCACATTTTCGGATCTCCCTAAATCCGAAAAACACATTTTTGGAATTATGCCTATATGTCGCTTCATCTGTCTATCTGTAAGAATGATAACTCAAAAGCGCTTTGAACTAAATGAATGAAATTTGGTTTAAATCGAATTTTTAGGTATCTATCAAATTTCGAACGAAATCCATTCAAAGGAAGTCTATCTGTCCAGCTGTTCAGATATAAGTTAACACACTAACATCAAACCGAAGAGAGCGCGCGGGATAAAAATCAGTACACAGATTTAACATCTATATTGTACATATCTACCAAATTTTGAGCTAAATCCGAGAAGGGTTTGAGCATCTGTCCGTCTGTACTTTCAAAAGCATGTAGATGAGATAGCTCAAAAACACAACTATGCAAATATATTAAATTTGGTATTGATTTTGTGATTACGATTGTAATTCTGTGTCGAATTTTGGTTTCAAACAATTAGGGGAAAGCTATTTAAAACATAAATGCACCATTATTAGAGTGTATGCGAGAAAGTTTTGGGGCGATCCCTCCCTGGTTTGGTCACTCAGCTGATCTTGCTGAGCTCGCTTACTACAAAAAGTAAAAAGCTAGATACATAAAAGTACTCATATTTATAATCTAGAGCACAGTTCCATATTAAATTTAGAAAAAAAATCCATGAAGAGATTGACCACCTGTTGGTCTGTACCTTTGCCTTTATGCAAACGCGAATATTCAAAAACATAACAACTTAAGTAAATGAAATTTGGCTCATAGTTTCAGCATTTAAAATGTAGACCATATCAAATTTTGAGCAACATCTATCAAAGTGTTATCCGTCTGTTTGTCTGCTCTTTCACATGCTTTAAACGTGGTAGCTCAAAAATGCAATGATTTAAATATATGAAATTCTATATATGATCTTGTGACTACAATTTTAGTTCTACGTTAAATTTTGGTTTTCATAGGCCGATGAAAAGATGTTCATAATACTTATTCCGTTTTCTGGTACTTGTATATTAACCACATCTTCCATTAATCGCCAAAAATAAAACTAACTTAAGGGGTTCCCAAAACTTTCTCGTATAATCTCTAATAAAGGTATTATTTCAGTGAACGCTTTTCATGGTATTGGCGAACAATAGTTACGAAATATTAACTTTTAGCTTGAATTTAGCATTTTTTGCTGAATCTACTGTGTGATCCTTGATCAGTTTTTAGGCACTTAATTTCTGGCATGCTTTTAATAGTATAGACACATTTTTCCCAACTGATTGAAACAAAAAAATTGACACAGAACTACAATTGCAATCACAAAATCACATATCAAATTTGATGTATTTACATCATTGCGTTTTGGAGTTATCGCATTTACATGCTATTGAAAAGAAAGACCGACAGACTGTCAACCTCCTGTTGGATTTGGCTCAAAAAGTGATAGATGTCTACACTATAGATGCTAGATCTTTATATTGAATTTTATCCATCAAGAGTTTTTCGTTTTGTAGTTGTCATATTAACTAATATTCGAATAGCTGGACAGGCAGACTTTCTCAGAATCAGTGATCCTTGGTCAGTTTTTAGGAACTCAATCTCTGGCATGCTTTTAATAGTATAGACACATTTTTCCCAACTGATTAAAACAAAAAAATTGACCCAAAGCTACAATTGCAATCACAAAATCACATATCAGATCTGATGTATTTAAGTCATTGCGTTTTTGAGTTATCGCATTTACATGCTATTGAGAAGACAAACCGACAGACTGTCAACCTCTTGTTGGATTTGGCTCAAAAAGTGATAGATGTCTATACTACAGACGTTAGATCTTTATACTGAATTTTATCCATCAAGAGTTTTTCGTTTTGTAGTCATATTAACTAATATTCGAATAGTTGGACAGACAGACTTTCTCATAACGGATTTTGCTCAAAATTTGATAGAAATCTACAAAGTTGGTTTAAAGATTGTATACCAAATTTCATCCGTCTAGCTCAAAGCATTTTGTGGGTTATCTTTGTCACAAACTGATGGAAGAAAAGATATATATAATACCAAAAATGTATTTTTCTAAATCAGAGAGGTTTAAAACTTGGAGATTCGCCAAAATCTCGAGCTCTAATTTTTTAACGATTATAACATTTTTTCTATACTTCGTATACGAGAAAATAAAAAATCTGAAAATAAAAAGGTCTGAAAATAAAAATCTGAGCACTCGTGACGTTCACAATTTTACTAAAGGATCAGAATTTTTATGCAGTGAAAGGAGAGGATAACATCTTTATTTGGGAGTATGAAAAAAAGTTACGAGGAGACCTTTACTGCTAGTTATATAACAGTTGACAGTTCGCAAGTGAGTTAGTTGGAATCAAAATTACATACCTCGTGCAATTTCACACAACTACGTCATCACAAGATTCCCAAAGCCAGATCACTAACACAAACTATCGAATGTACTACAGAATTAGATACAAGATTTGATAGTTTCCATTTGTACCGAAGATATATTGACTGGCCACATCTTTGAATCTCTTCTCCAGTTAATGCACTCTGGCACGCCATGACAGAAGGGAATATCTCATGTGCCGGTGATAATAATAATCCTTTTATTGAACCTTGGTAAACGTAATAAAAACATTTCTTTAAAATATTTTTGACATGCAATGAAGTAGTTAGAACAAAAAAGTGGCAAATTATTTTATTCTCCGTTTTATTTTATTTTCATCGTACTTAACTTTTTGCAACATGGATGAAATGAATGGGGAAATAAAATTTCTTTTTAACTAATAATATTTTTTTTTTTTTTTTTACCTTTCCGTATATGAAATTTACAAAGGAAAATTCGTATTAAGATTCGGCAAAAATTACGACTTTGATATTTTGAAAAAGTTCAAATCTCTCTGACTCCTAAAATCATATTTTTGGAATTATGTCTATCTGAGAATTCAATACCTCTAAACTGCTTTGAGCTACGCGGATGAAATATGGTGTATGGTCTTAACACGAAGTGTATAGATTTTTGTCTATTTATATGTCTGTCTATTTGCCGATTTGAGTGAAGTGTCACGGAGTTCTTGAACTCAAGGTTCTTAACCTCCGAACATAACAGGTGAATAAAGTAATGGCATAGCAATGAGATTACGTAGTAAATGGTTGTGCTAAGATGAATAGATGATTAACTTAACAGGTAACCCCAGATGCTTAAACTAGGAGGGGATAACCCCGACATGGTTATAGAATACTAATAAACATGTATTTATAATTTTTTTCATGTTATCTTTTGGGTTTAATGACACATTTTAGCATTATAGCATTCTTGACAATCTTAAAATTCAAGTGTTAATATTTTGTTTTTTTTATTACAACTGACATTATTTGAAGCACTTGATCATATCTTTCACGAAAATCTAAAATGTAATGGTATCTTTTAAGGAGTGCTTAAACTTTTCAAAAAATTTCGACGTTTGATTTTATTTTTACTAAATCTATACATTCTATTAAAGGTATTTTTAGCATTTCATGAAATTAATGAAATTATTTTGCTATAAGGAATCAAATAAAGAAAGCTTTCATCTTTGGAAAGATTATCTTACTCAAGTTCTTTTTCATAAAGATGGTTTCAATGGTTTAATTTATGGAGTGTTTATTTAATTTATGGAATGTAAGATCTAGCTTTTTGTAGGTAACTAATAAAATGAATCCCACCATCTATGTTAAATAAAGGGGAGGGGAAGGAGAACCTTCTTCCCCCGCGTCCCCCCCCCCTTTTTTTTTTCTTTTTTTTTTTGAAAAATGCACGAAATTTTAGGATGACCTTTCAAACCTCTTCTAATACTTTGCTTTAGAAAAGGGTTTTAGTTTTGGAACAACATTTTTATCAGACAATATATTAACATCATCAAAATCATTTAAGAACTTCAACTTTGACAGATGTAGACTCAGATGGGGAAAGGTAGGCAATCAGATCTCAATTATTGTTAACTTGATAACAGCCCACCTAGAAGGCAGCATCTTCTGTTTTATCACTATTTATACATAAATCACAAAATATGCATTATTTTTATTTTCTAATATCGAATAAACCAGTGATGGGGAAATAGAACTAGTTTTATTGCTTATTAATTTAACTCTTTTTCACCAAATCTGTATGCATGGAACTATTTGAAAAATGCTACAACTGGTAACTGCTAGTAATACCAGATATTCATTGCTTCTATAGTCTTTCAAGAATATAAATTCATAATAAGATTCAGGTTATTAAGTCTCTCCTGTTCATTATTTAGAGTACAATTCAGTGAAGTCCGGTCCCTAATTTTCTGTCAAGTTATTAGTTCAGATTCAAGAATATATCCTTTTTATCTTCCAGAACGGTCTGCCATCTCATGACAATCCGTACGTGTTTAACGGGGACTTCGTCGATCGTGGTAATCAATCGATGGAAGTGCTGATGATACTACTAGCATGCCTTGTTGTATGGCCAGATGCTGTTTTCTTAAACAGAGGAAATCATGAAGACTTCATGATGAACGTGCGGTGAGTAAACAGAATTTTTACCTAACCTTGAAAACCAAAAATGAAGGGTTCTTGAATGGATCCTTTCGATGCTTGCCTCACTTGTATCTAATCCCCCCATATTTTGGGGGAACTTGAAATCAAAAAATAAGTGACATGTATTCTATATTAATTACATCAAGCATGTTAAAATCAAAAATAACTCGGTCTCATATAGGCAAACTTCAGGCTTACGATAGCCTTAAAATAAAAACTAACTCGGCTCAAGTTGGCAAACTTCAGGCTTATGACAGCCTTGAAATAAAAACTAACTCAATTCATGTTAGCAAACTTTAAGCTTATGACCCCTTAAAATAAAAACTAACTCGGCTCATGTTGTCAAGTTTCAGGCTTGTGACAGCCTTAAAAGTATATTTATAATTTTTAGTGAAGGATAGTACATAGAGTATCCCAAAACATCTCTGAATAAAACTTTCATTTCCAAGCATTGCTCTCTGACGTGCAAACAGAGATATAACCTTGTAGTTTGATTCTATATATAATGGCAGGGGTAACCTTGGTAAAGACAAATGATTGTAGGAAGAATATAAGCTTCCCCATTCAAATTTGTTTTACAAACAAATTTGCACCAATTATTCAATATCAGTGCATTCTGTTTCTTCTCGCAGTGCCAACCAGCAGAAGAGAATTTGGGAAGACCCTTCTTACCAAACTGCAAGGAAGGATACGTTTGTATCCGGAAAGTGCAACCCAGTATTTCGAGAATGTAATGATACTGAAAGGGTTGGCGAAAAATCGTAACACATCTTCTCGAAAAATAATCTGGATCGTGAAATTTCTGCATTTTTTTAAACTTCGCTTCTTTACACCATGCCTTACCTAAACTCAACTTACCATTTGTCAGATCAAATGAGTTGAGATGTATACCTTCAACATTGTCAGATCACCAGAGACCAATGCTTGAAAATATGAGAAACCTGGTTAATTGTTTTATAATAGTTTATATAAGTTTATTTCAGGAAGAAATAAACAATCACTGCACTAAAATACTGTGTAATAGAATAAGAACTACAATAGCAAAAGCAACGTTTTTTCTTTTGACGCTTAGCATCTTTATTACGGTCTTTCTTATTTCTGAGAAATATCTTGATCTCAATCAAAAGGCATATAAAGTATATCCATAATGTTGAAACTTGTAGGAGATTTATTTCCTTCCGTAGGCATAAATAACTAATAAAAGTAAATTTCCGTTTTCTAGCCCCATTCGTTGCCAAGCTTAAATGTTGGCACTATGCCGTTAACGCCAAATTTCATCGCCGCTAAGATACGATGATCGGTGTATTCGCTATGATTTTTCTCTGGGGTCTTGCAAACAGAAAAGTATCCTAATGATTAGTTCCAGAAATGAAAATAATTTTTTGTTCACGTTTTAAAATGATTCCAAATCTAGTAAGAAATTTAGGCTTCCCAATTTCAGTGAATTTTCGCTTTCAGTTTGAATCACCATGGTTCTTTATTACATTTATTTATCTATGAATAAGAATCAATTCTATTCTTACTGATGAAATCAAAGAAAACTTACTTGTCAAAAGCTCTTAATTTCAAAATAAGCTTAAAAAGGATTAAATTTCTTTTCGTTAATTTTTTATACATTGCTGTTTTTACTAAAGATGATTAATTATTAATAGTTTGAAATTTTAAAAATTAAGCTAACATGTCTGAAATTTCAACAAAGAGTTTTGTAACAAAATGTTACATAGACTAAGCAGAATGAATACTTATTTTGAGTCTCATATGTATTCACGAATTCACATGCTCTTTTTAATACTATATTCTTTGTAATGCTTTGTAATGTCCTTTTCGAAACTTGGCATCTTTGCTTCTATACTTTCTCTTTAAACTCTTCTTTTTCGACTCTTTTCTTTCAATGGTTGTGATGATCTACAAATTTTAGATGCTAAAAGCAAAGTAATTGTAACACTAAAATTACAAAATGCTTTAATTACTGTAAATAATACTGTAATACTGTACTGTGTACTGTACTAAATTACAAAATGCATTTAATCAATTTAGCCGGTCGATTATTCATTGTTACTATTTTTCGAATAATATTTTTTAATGAAATATGTTTATGTTCTATATCAAAGACATTTTTAAAATATAGATTAGATTTTTAAACCAGCTCTCTGAAGGTATCCGACTAGGCTGGGAAAGGATTTTTCAAAAAAACCCCAAATATTTTTAGGGTGTTTTTTTTATTAGTGTATGGATGAAATGATGAATAAAAGGGAAATTATTTAAATATATACATAGATTTTGAAGAAAAATCATATTTTGATGTAAATTTTAGCATTTATTTGCAAAAACTAGGATTGTTCCAGTGGAAAAAAAAAATTTACAGTTTTTAATTTTTCTTTGTAAAATTACATGTGTAACATATCTTAGAGTGTACTTAATTATTATCTAAGAATTATATTTAAATATAAAATTTTTGTGTGTAATATATGAGTTTATCTATGAAATTTTGGATTTTTTTCAACAAAATTTACATTAAACAATCATAAATCCGTTTCTAGAGCATTCAGCATCAAATCCAACGTTCATTACATTCTGCATAATACAACGAGCACTAATTATAAATTCCATTAAGATGTTTTGATTATTTTTCTGAAATATAACAATATACGTACAATAGAATTATTGAAAAACTCGTTCTTCAGAAAATGCATTAAAAGTTTTTAGATGCTTAAAAATAGGCATTAGTTGCATGTCAATAGTTTGCTATAATTTGGATTCTAATTGGCTGAGAGACAAAATAAAGACATCACTGGAAACAAAAATTTACCTATTTTTTGAAACAACAAAAAAATGCGAGTTTAATAAAATGCTTAAAAATAGGCTTTACTTGCATGTCAATAGTTTGCAATAACTTGGATTCTAATTGACTGAGAAACAAAATAAAGATATCACTGAAAACAGAAACATGCCTATTTTTTGAAACGGCAAAAAAAATGCGAGTTTTCCTCCAAATTCATGTTTTCTACCTACTCGGATACTTTAACATAAATTTGGAGTTTAAAAGTATTAATAGTGTTCATATTTGTCCGATTCATAATTTCTCATAAGTAAAAATATTAAAAAAGCGTTTTAATTCTTTAAAGTTTTATATAGAATTTACTAACATAAATTAGACATATTATCAGCTCTTAACTGAAGATTTTATTTGAATATCTTGTTAAATTATTTATAAATGAACTAGAAATAAAAAAAATTGATTGAATATGTTATTGTGAAAATAATTGTTTGCACGTAAAGGACTACTTCAAATCAAAGTCACAAAGACATGAAAATAAGGCTAATAAATCTTGATATGAGATTTCTGTATGCACAGGATGTCTCGTAAATAGAAGTAAAAACTTTAAAAAGGGGGAAAAAGCAATAGAAAGAATCAATTTTTATGAGTAAAAATCTATGAACCTGTTTTAATTTTATCTAGAATTTGCCAAATAAGTCATAATTAGACGTATTATCTACCTTTAATTAATTTTTTATTTGAATGTCTTTATATATGAACTTCAAATCGCAAATATTTCTGTTATATAAATATATTGTCTTCAAAATCATTTTTTTCATGCTTCAAATCGAATTAAAAAGGAGACATGAAAATTAGGTGCAAGAAAATATTGTTATGAGAGTCCAATATAAGGAAGTCTATTAAATAGAAATAAAAACTTCAAAAGACGGAAAAGGGACAATAGCAAAAAGCAGTTTTTGCAATAGAATAAGAGGTCGGAAACTCAAGGGGAGGGGTTACATAGTGAATTAAGAAAACGAAAACCAGATTAAATACACTGCACAAATTTAATGGAATACAAGTTTAAAATAGTCAAATAACAAAATTACATGCGACACCGACATTCGAAACGTTTATCATTTCAGATATCAAGTCTTTTAGACACTTTAAGCATTTAAATTAAGTACTCCAAAGGTTGTTGTTGATACTGTGTATTTATTCTATCTATCCTACTGCTTACGACTTAGTCATGTAATTGGGTTATTAACAAAAATGAGGAAAATCTATATTAAGATGCGTTATTTTTTTAAAAACAGTGAGTATTTTTCTTTGTCCAGAAGTTAATGAAATGAGGGATGAATATGCTAATCGATGTCTAGATGTATAGTTTTACTTTTCATTAAATCAATCAATTTTCATTAAATCAATCAATTTTCATTAAATCAATCAATTTTCCTTAAATCAATCATATTATTGATCAATCATATTATTGATAATTTTTCCAGTTTCAATTGCTGTTCCTTTATGCAATTTAGAAACTTTTTATTTCGCCCTTAATCGCGCTGCGTGATTAAGTTAACTATAAACTGTAACTATAAGGTATTAAGTATTGTTAATCTTATCGAGATATGTTAATGAATGCATATTAGCAGATAGAATAAGCTTTTTTTTCCAGAAATGCATCTCAGTGTAAGGTTTTTTTTAAACATTTTTTTTAATATAAACTGCTTTTTCCACCAGCTTTACAAAAATTGACCAAGAAATCTAAGTATGAATTTCTAAAAATGTTATTATTTAAAAATATGATTAATTTCTTTGCTATATAAATGTACATAATACATTTAGTTGAAGACCTTATGAAGTAATGAAGATAGCTTTAAAAAACTAAATAAGCGTGAAATTTCATGCTTACACTTTCATTGCATATCACAAGAAATGTCTCTGCTAGAAGATGTATATGCTAGTAGTTATTATAGAAAAAGTATCATATTCTTTCAAGTAGATTACGAGAACTATTCACCTAGATTATTAGCAAAGATTAGATATTAGTAATTCCAGTAGATAAAGATAATTATTCAAGTAGATTCCCATTATGTGAACTTTCTTTGCTAGAAAGTATGTATACTCATAGTTGTTATAGAAACATGTATCACACTCTTTCAAGCATATTATGAGAATTATTCACCTAGATTGTTGTAAAGATTAGAGATTAATAGTTCTAGTTGATTATGCAAACTATTCAATTAGATTTAGATTATGAGAGTTGTCTCTGCTAGAAGGTACTAGTAGTACTGCTAGAAGATACTATTTATTAGCAGTTATTAAAAATACAGGCATCATACTCTTTCCAGTAGTTGAAAACCACCAGAAAGTTTTTACCAAGTACCATATTTTGATGTCGAATCATCATCTGAAATTGAACCCTGAGGAAGGTTTATTACAGATAACTTTGCTGCTATGTATAAATACAATTAACAAGCTGTAACTATAAGATATCATTAAGTGCTTTTCTTATTGTCATATGCTACTTAAAGTTATATTAGCAGGCTCTAATACTTATACATTTCTTTTCAAGAAATTTATTTTAATGTTGAGCATTTATAATTTGTAAGTCTTTTAAATATAAACTAATATTTTTCCTGAGTTTTACAAGAATCTACGAAAAAGTTTACATATGAATTTCTAATGATATGATCGTTTAAAAGTATGACTAATTTCTTTTCTACATAACTGCATAAAATAGATTCAGTAGAATACCTTGTAAAGACAATTTTACACACTTAAATACAGATGAGATTTTATGCTTTTCATACTCATTGCTTATCACAAGTATAGTGTCTCCTAGAAGGTAACAAGGATCATACAGAACAAGTATTGTACTCTTTCAAATGGATGAAATCCAGTATGAATACTACATCATTACGTTATTACGGCCTACAATTACCATCTGAATATGATCTATGGTTAATTTTATAGGTGGTGGATCAGTAGTAAAATGTACTGATTTTTTAAATGATTTCACCGATTTAAAGTCAAAAGGATAAAGATGTTTCATTCTTATAGTTAATTTTCTTGTGATTTTCTTTGGAAGAAATTTTATTATCTTCTTACATGTATTCATCTTCATCCATATCATGGATTCTAACAAGTACTTTACTAAATTCTTTTCAACGCTGTGGAATATTCAGTTTCAAACGAATTGCTGAATTTTTTTGAAAATTTTTGATATGATACATAAATTTATACCTAGGAAATTTCATGGCAATTCATTTCAGGTATGTAAAAGCTTTAGTTTTTGTGATAGTGCTATGTGAAATCGTGTCCTTCTCCATTGCGAATCTCCAACAAACTAAACTTCGTTTTTTCATCAGTTATATTCTTCTTTTGTTGCAAAAATGCAAAATGGCAAGACTAGAATAATCAGGTTTGAAATACATATTCACGTCAGTCAAAGAAAAATTTTCAAATTCCATATTACATCCCCGGGATTTGTAAGTCTCCACTCTCAGTTCGTTCTTGATGAAGGTCTACTGAACATGCTTTCTTTTTTAAGTAATTTAACTCTGGAAGCGCAATAATTCTTGTTTCAAAATATCGACATAAGTTAAATATTTCACATGAATTATTATCATGTTTCTGCTAAAGTCTGAACATTCAAATTAGGTAAGTAAATTTTAATTTAAAACTATTCATAGTCATTTCAACTAATTGGAAATAAGGTGAGTGCTCCAATTGTATTCACTTAAACTAAATAATATACC
Source organism: Argiope bruennichi (assembly GCF_947563725.1). Lineage (NCBI taxonomy): Eukaryota > Metazoa > Arthropoda > Arachnida > Araneae > Araneidae > Argiope > Argiope bruennichi. The sequence goes on from NC_079162.1 coordinate 90,553,969, forward strand.
TATAATTTCTTTCTTTTTGCAAGTGGTCTTCTCTGTAAGTAAGTTATAAATTCAATGGTTGATAAATACTATGAAAGCATTGTTACTGCGTAAAATGACTTGCAATTTTTTATGACATAAAATAGTTCGTCTATGTAAGTTACTTGCCGCATGTTGAGTTTGATTTCAATAAACTTATAATAATAACATGGTTTTGTCCAATCATTTTTATTTCATACTTTTTGATGTTTATTTAGAAATTTTACTTTCTAAACCCATAATATGAGTTATTTAATTACTTTCCACTTTAATGAAGAGTGATTGAGGCAATTGGTACATTAACTCTTTAATAACGAAGCGACTTTTCTTACCATAAAATGATAAGCACCTGATCCCCCGAAACAATTCGATCCATATATATATATATATATATATATATATATATAACCGTGTTCCCTCTCAAAAAGTTCTAAAAGGATTCTCTGAAGGTCGGATAGGGGGAAGAGGTTCATTCATCCATTCAATATCCAATGAGACAACTCAGCTTGTTATCATTGTTACAGCATTAAGTAGATGGGGGGGGGTTGGAATTCTAGGCTCTATAGTTGGGCCACAAAGTCCCTCAGAAGTACTGGACGGGGAGGGGGGGAATAAGTATCCGAAAGAGTGAAATTGAACGTTCAATTTATCTTTGATTAATCAGTTATTCTTTTTAAATAACAATACTTTGGAGTACATTGAAAATAATAACTCATACATAATAATTCTCATAACTCATACATAATAATTCTCATGACTCATACATAATAATTCTCATAACTCATACATAATAATTCTCATAACTCATACATAATAATTCTCATGACTCATACATAATAATTCTCATAACTCATACATAATAATTCTCATAACTCATACATAATAATTCTCATAACTCATACATTATAATACTCATAACTCAGGCTCATTATATTTATTCGTTGACCGTCATTCCTGTCGATGCCAAACCCGCAGTAGTTTGATGACAGGGCTTCGGATTCGCGAGTAGAGTTAGAAGTTCTGAGACTTGATCCGACTTTTAAAAAAAAACCTGCAAGTTAAATTCGTCGGGGTCAAATGTTTTTCTGAGACTTGATGTTAGGAGTCGGTTTTCCAAATGAGGTGGCTTTTATTTTTTTTTAAATGTATGAATTAATAGTCTTTATGGAGACTATTGATGGGACTCTAATGGGATAATTATTAATGAAACTTAAATGGGACTCTAATTTAATCTAATCTAATCTAATCTCTTTTTGTTAACATTCTATTTCTACAAGCGAAGAAAAATAAAGAAAACATTGCCATATAATCAAAAGTGAAGGTTAAACAATTTGAAAATTTGGGAACGTAATGCAGTTTCTTTAATAACATTCTGTACTTTAATATGTAAATGACGAACAGCTAAAAAGATGGCGATTTAACTGAATTTCAAACCTGCTTTGACTATATTCAAAATCCTTAAACAAACAGTGAATTAATTACTAAACCTATCACGTTCTATTGATCTCCAAATTACTAAATACTAATTCAAATATATTTTAACGGTCACAAATTACTAAGAGCTCTAGCTCTTAGCGCAAAAGTAAAGCAGTCATTGTGGAAGCTCTAGTGAACATTTACGACTTTGCTGTAATATTTAATTTCTTTTGTTGCAAGACAGCACAAAATTAGTCTGTTTAGGTTCTTTCCGCCTTTATTGAGCAAACTCTTGGCACTCGATTCAGTGATTTGCAAGTACTTTCAGCCGGGACCTTGACTTAATAGACTTTTACTGTGCCCTAAATGCATTCACTTATTTTTGCCCTGTTGCAAATTAACAGCATTATTTCTAGGGCTTTCAGCCTCTGTAGCATAGGGCGTCGCTTCCATTTTATTCCCATGATGCTAGACGCCAGATTTTTTTTTTCCATTTCTTAGTTTTTGCTCTATTAAAATGACTACTTCATTAGCATTCTAAGTTCCTTTCTGCTACGGCTCAACCCATTTGGTTCGTACTGACAGTTTCACACGCGATTTTCACCCAGTTTTAAAGGGGACCAACTTCGAGATTCCGTCAAGACGAAGAATGTTAACTTCTACTGTATGTAATATATCAAAGAAAAAAAGAGGAAGAAGAGAGAAATAACTTAGTTTTTCATTTTAGGATTCTAATAAATAATCTAAATCGGTTTATAAATAAGCAACACTCGATCCTTTGTTTGATATGTTTTAAAATAAAATACTGTTGTTTTCATCTAAAACTCTCCAATTATTTTACTCTTTTATAAATTAACCCCAAAATTCCATCAGAAGATGAAGAGTATTAACTTATATTGTTAATAACTATGATAGTAAAAAAATAAAACAAATTTCCATAAATTTTTGATTCTAAGGTTCTGATAAATAATCTAAATCAGCTAATTAACGAGTTCTAATGATTTTCTTTGTGTAATGCTTTACTAAAAAGATTGTTTTAAAATAACAAAATAGTTGTTTCATCTTAAAATTTCCAGATACTTTGCTCAATAAAAATATTATTTCAGGATTTCATCAGAAGACAAAGAATGTTAACTTCTGTTGTAGATAATAAAATTAACTTTTTAAGAATGTTAATTTCTTTTGTAGAGAGTAAAATTAACTTTGTCGGGAAGAAGAAAATGAAACAAATTTTCCTCAATTTTTAATTCTAGGATTCCAATAAATAATCTTAATCAGCAAATTAAAAGGTTCTAGTGGATTCTTTGCTTATCTCAAAAAAAAAAATGACTATTTTAAATTTAGACTTTTCATCTAAAAATAACAAAATATTCTGCTTTTTTATAAATGAACTTTATAATAAACGATTTCACGAAGATGAAAAATATTAATTTCTATTGTACGTATTATAATAAATAGTAATATGGGGAAAAAAGAAAAAACACAACTCTACCAATTTTTAATTGTAGAATAGCAATAATTGATCTAAATCAATTCATTAAAAAATGCAAATTGATTTCTCGTGTGATGCTTGAGAAAAGAAATGATGATTTTTCAATAAATTCATGAAAATTCCATTTAAAAATTGCGAAATATTACCTTTGTTTAAAAAAATGAAGATAGATCGAAACATTAGGAATAAATTCACTCACTTTGCCTTTATCGTATTGTTGTAATTAATTTTAGCATAATATAACATATTTCAAAGTCTTAACATGTCTGCCTTATTGTTTGATGAATTCTCTGGAATATTCTCAAACTGAAGAGTCTGAAAAACTGATTCATTGAAGAATGTCATTCACGCTGGTCAGGTGCAAACTTAGTGAATCGAACGTCCTTACACTGATGTGGGGTCAAATCTTAAAGAAGAGGGTCTTCGTCTTCTGATTATTGTTCAAAGTGACTAGGGTAGTCCTGTAATAATCCTCGCGCATCTTCAGAAGGGGGTTTTAATGTAACTAAGCTGAATTCTATAGCTTAAAATCTTAAATTTATTTTGATTACTACCATACTATATTTTAAGAAATTTCTGGACACATAACTTTTTAGTACATTCGGGTACAGTGAATCGTCGAATGTAAGGAATTTTTGGCTAATTTGCTTAGAAATCATTATAAAGGAGCTCATCTCTGTACATAAAAGTTTCAAATTTTCTATCTATTTCTAAGCTCACAATTTGAAATATCATGACAGAAAATGAATTCTTTGCGATCATACTATGATTAAAAATTCTGGTTTTCAAACGGTTTTTGTTGTTTTTTTAGTTTTAAAAAAATGAAAATTTTATTTTTTTAGTATGAGAAAATAGCGGGAGTCTTGTTTGAGTCAAATGTAATGAACTTTTGACCAGTTTTCTTGAAGAATCGCTATAATGAAACTCATCAATGCTCAAAAAAGTTTTCCATTTTCAAAATATTACTAAACTCATGATTTATCAAAGTTATTATGAAATTTCAAAGTGAATTCCTTGCGAAACATACTGTGCATATAAAAATTCATATTTACAAGCAATTTTCGTTGTTTTGTAATTAAAAGGAAAGCTAATGATTGTTCTTATTCTGAGAAGTATAATTTGATTCTGATTTAATTAATAATTTAATGATAATTTAGGGGCTAATCCTAGAAATAGAAATTTATAAGTGATAGGATGAAACAAGAGTGGTCAGTGTGGAAGACAAGACTTAATTTACTTAAGTAATGGCCCTTTATCCTTATTTATAACAATGGAATCGTGGATAAACAAACTAACATTTTCAAAAAAGATCTTGCAAAGTGATCTTATGAACTTCACCATTTAGGTTATATATATATATATATATATATATATATATATATATATTTATGCATGCATTCAAAAAAATTCCAACTTGAGATTCTGAAAAATATTCCAGTTCTATTAGCTGAGCTCTAAAAAAAAATTTTGATATTATATGTGTCAGACCTTGAACACGATAACCAAAAAATGCTTTGAGCTAGACGGGTGAAATTTAGTATATAGAATTTAGATCAAATTTCATTATTTCTATCAAATTTTGAACGAAATTCATTCAGGTAAAGATTATTTATCCAGCTGTTAGGATATAAATTAACTCGATAACTACAAAACAAAGAGAGCTGGATGAATAAAATTTGGTGCATAGATATAAAATCTAAAATGTAGATTCTTATAAAATTTTGTACGAAATACGTCAAAGGGTTGACCGTCTGTCGGTCTGTATTTTCACAAACATTTAAACACTATAACTAAAAAACGCAATAACTTAAATCAATAAAATCTGGAATATGAATTTGTGACTATAATTACAATACTGTGTCAATCGAGGGGAGACGTCTAAAATGCATATTCGCCAGATAGATTCTGTAAAGATTCATTCAAAATATCTATATTTCAATACTATTGTTCGCCAATGTAATACAAGGCATTCGTGGTTTTAACTAAGGTTCACAATTTTATGCAAGGGGAAGGGGATAAGATCGTCGTTGGAGAGTTTACGAGGAAATTTTTTGAAAACCACCCCGCCTGGTTGAAATATGAACCTTCTGACACTAAATTATTTATTTTTTATCTTTTAAGACACTTTTCTATCAAATAAATACTTATTATTGACATTAACCCTTTATTTACCGAATTATTTTACCATCAATTTTTCAAATTTATTTTTGAACCATTAGTTAAGTTTTGGTACAGAAAAAACCCAGAAAGGAGAAAAAAAAACGTTTTAATTAATTAAAATAATTTAATTAATAATAACAGATTTTTAAGGTTATATTTAGTTGATATCTACCGCTTTCTAGTGGAAATACGTTCTTTGTGCTCTTTCAAATACTGATAGAAAAAATGGTAATATTGTCAAGATATCAGCCAGATTTAAACTGCATTGGAAAGTACCATCGGTAAATAAAGGGTTAAATTATGCATTTTTGTTAACTAAGATTCTTTTCTGAAATACGTGTATTTACTATTGGCACTAAATTTTTTGCTTTTTTTCAACTAAGATATTTTTTTTAAAAAAATGCCCTCGCTGTTGACAATAAATTATCTAAGAATAATTCAACAACTTTTCATATTTTGTTGAAAAATATTATTCTTCGTTCTCATCATTTTTAAAGTTTTTTTTTCTCCTTATATAAACCTTGTTTTGGGAATTGCTCGCACACATCTAAAGCCATCAACTGATAGATATAAGGCGTTACCGACATTCGATTTACCGACACGTTACTTTCCACCAGAACTAATATTTTATTTCCGTCAAGCACAAGTAACTTGGCTATAATCTCTTCAAAGAAGTTTTCGTCACGGAGTAGAAAAGAATTGAAAAACTGCTTTAAAATATAGCATATTCAATCAATATCTCGACGCGAGGGTAGAAAATCCGATTTCCTCATGACCCTTTTTTGTCTTTAGAAAAAAAATATTTAAAAAGCATGTATCTTAATAATAACTAGAAATACTGCTATCTTTTCAAGTGTTTCTTTGTATTATCCGATCATAAAGCTCTGAAAAATAACTATATTTGTTCAAACGTAAACATGTTAACCTCGTTAACTGTTTTTACGTTTCGATACAATGCAGAATTTTTTGTAGACTTAAAATTTTATATTCTTGTTTGAATAAAAAATAATTTTTGAAAGGATTGTTTACAATCATAGAAGCAAATATTTATATTTCTTCGAAGAGAAGAATCATTATTTTTAAGCGAATTTCTTAGTATTTTATGAAGTCTTCTTTTAAAAACATGTTTAGTATTAAGTAAGAAGTTATTCATCAATTATAGTAAAATGCCATACAGAAAAATTTCGATTACCACAGAATTCAACGTAGTGGCAGAAAAAAAATACAAATCAACGTAAAGATGTTTTTTGAATATTTTTTAACTTTCAATAAGGGACCGTCAAATACATCTTAATAACCAGCTGGAGTAGTCTTCCGAAAACTTTTGTGAATATTTACTTCCTGATAAAGATGTTATTCCCCTCATTAAAAATTATCGACCGTTTAAATTATTGGTTGATAAAAATTATACAAAAATCTCCTTCTCCCCACATAAAAATTGTGGACTTCGAGCAAAACCGTGAATGCCAAGAGTGCTCAGATTTTTATTTCTTGCACGAGCGCTTTGTGCTTAGTAATATAGTGTAGGAAACCGAGTATGCATTTTGGGCGCCTTCTTGTCAACGGATTGATTGAAACTAAAATTTGATGCAGAACTATAACATCAAAATCACGTATCAAATTTCATTTATTTAATTGTGTTTTTTTAACTATAGCACTTATATCCATGTGAATGTACAAACCGACAGACAATTAATAATTTGGCAGATTTAATTCACCATTTAATAAATATCTACATTTTAGTTGCTAAAACTGTATACCGAATCCATTTATCTCTTTATGCTTGTGCGAGATTCGAACTCTTAACGTTAGGGTTCATAGCCGAGTAACATAAACACTAGACAAAACTGAGCACTCCAAGCCGGAGGTTGTTATCTGGATTATGAAGTTACCACCACATGCTTTGTAGTTATAATGCTCACATGCAGTTGGACCAGACAGAAAAAAATCCTATGAATAAATTTCGTTCATTTGATAAATGTTTACGAATTTGTTGTTAAAACAACACACCAAATTTCATCCTTTTAGCTCAAAGGATTTTTGAGTTAACGTGTTCACAGATAGACAGGCATAGTTTAAAAAATGTGATTTGGGGGCAAAGGGAGGTTTAAAATGTAAAGATTCGTTAAAATCTCGGAGTCAAATTTCTTTACATTACAATACGTTTTCTTTGTATATATCGTGTACAAAAAGTATAAAGCATATTTCTGTACTTGCAAATAACTGATTTACTTTTTCAAAAAGATATATATCTCATTTTATTATATGTTAAAACACTTCTTTTTTTATTTGTGATTGAAGTTTTCTAATTGCATTTTGGAGTTGATAAATAAAAATAATCTGTAATTTACTGTACTATAAAACAATCTCTCAGTTTACAAAACTTTAGGCATGTCTTATCCATTTCTAATATATATATATATATATATATATATATGGTTCAAAATAAAGAGGATTATCCAAAAATTCCTCCTGTGATGCTTCAAAGCGAAAATTAATATAACTAAAGTCAAATAAATCGGAAAAAAAAACGAAGAATGTTCATTGCTTCATAAAAAATCAATCAAAGATTCATGAAGTTAAGTTCACAATTTTGTCTCACTTCCTGGCCTGATTTTTACTAACTAAATTAAGTTTTCCTGAAACAAAATTGCCTTACAAAGTTCAATTTTTCCTCGCGTACAAAATGCGTATTATTTCTCACCAAGCAAATAAAATAAAAATATTTCACGAAATAACTTTATTATCCTTTGCTCTTTTTAATCTGAAATTAAAGGATGGAAATTATCATTAATATTACCTCCATGTCAGAAGCTAACAGCACCACTATCTCCCGATACCATGACACAATTAGTGTTATATCTCCAGAGTTCCATGTGCTTAAACTGTGAAAAACATACTGAAACCCTAATTAAGATTCGAAGAGGAAATTATGAGACAGGTTCAAATCGTGCACAAGTTGATAATCAGTCCCATGCCATAAAACAAGCAAATAAAGTAAAATGTAGATTTACCAATCCCAAAATGACTGGCCATTAAACTTTTAATGAAGTAAAAAGCCGAAATACAAATTTCGATTTATACCCAGCCCCGAGACTTAATACTGTTGTATTAAAATCTTCAGTTCGTTCATTTCGTTTGATACTTCACGTCGTCGCGTTCGGTATAAATAGCCTAGATTTTTCTCTCTCTCCAACCCAAGGTGTGCTCGGAATAAATAAATGAAATGGCCGGGATTTAATTCACTATTGCAGTTCACCTGGGGACATTTCATGTGTTTTCCTGATTCCTCTGGGAATCACGTGATTTTAGTTTCTAACACTTGTTGGTCATGCAAATAGCATTTCTTCCTGCTTTTTTTTATGAGATTTTCGTAGTAATACCTGGTATGGATCTAAGATTCTGCGAGATAATCTACGAGAAATTCGAGCACTAAAATCTGCGTGCATTGTGTAGGGTTAAAGTCCTAAGTTACACGCATATTAAAGACTTGTTTTTTTTTTCTAATTTTTCTCCTGGCTTTGAACCGCAAAAGATTATAGTGGTTTCTTGATCGATTTTCATATTACCATATTTACAAAGAGGAGTGTGTAATTTCCCTATATTCGAGAAATGGAGTTTTCAAAATGTTTGTACGGGGCAACATGCTACTAAAAGTAAATTCATTCTTCATTTGTTCTAGAAAATTTTCTTTAGTCCCCTCCTCCCCCTAAAAAAGAAAAAATTTCATATATTTGAGGAATTAGGTATTTGAAATGTTTGTTTCTGGGGACGTAAAAGATTTTCGATTTTATTATGCATCAAATTTTTGTTCAAATGTCTTAGGAAATTTTGATGAAGTTTTCTCTTCATCTTTTACGTGTTACAATTTATTCATACACTTTTCTTCGAAATGTGATCCACAAATTTGCTGAGTCATAAATATCAGCTTAAAATCAAGTAACCTTAATTTAGTAAAATATATTCATTTGTTCTGAAAAACTTTCCTTAGTCCCCCCCCCAATGGAAAATTTAACTATATTTGAGGAATTGGGTATTTGAAATGTTTGTTTCTGAGGACGTAAAAGAGTGTCGATTTAATTGTACGTCAAATTATTGTTCAAATGCCTTAGGAAACGTTGGTGAAGTTTTCTCTTCGGCTTTTACGTGGTGCAATTTATTCATACATTTTTCTTCGAAATGTGACCCACAAATTTGCTGAGTCATAAATATCAATTTAAAATCAAGTAACCTTAATTTAGTAAAATATATTCATTTGTTCTGAAAAACTTTCCTTAGTTCCTCCCCCCCCAATGGAAAATTTAACTATATTTGAGGAATTGGGTATTTGAAATGTTTGTTTCTGAGGACGTAAAAGATTGTCGATTTTATTGTACGTCAAATTACTGTTCAAATGCCTTAGGAAATTTTGATGAAGTTTTCTCTTCATCTTTTACAAGTTACAATTTATTCATACATTTTTCTTCGAAATGTGACCCACAAATTTGCTGAGTCATAAATATCAGCTTAAAATCAAATAACCTTAATTTAGTAAAATATTTTTAATGTATTTCTATCATTAATGTCCCTATTTACCGAAAATATAAACTTTGGTTTCAAACATAACTGGTTTGCAAACTGGTAAAAAATATTTGAAATGCAAATCAAAATGTAAAACTTATTTTGCATATTTTTATGAGGCAGTTTCATCAAAATCTTAAATTGTATATTTAAAAATTATAAACTATATAAGCATTTAGAATAAGTTACGATTTTTTTAAAACTTTTGTTTCATAGAATGTCAGTATGCTGACTGAAAAACAGTGATTAAAAATGCCTTTTTAATCACTGTTTAAATTTGGTTACCTGAATAATTATTGAAATTCACTCAAAAATATGTTATATCATTCTCCTCGAAAAACAATTATTTTTAGATTTTATAACGAGAAATTGTACTGAAAAATATGCTGATCACTTTCATTGAAAAACAATTATTTCTATCTGAATAGTTCATTGGTAATAAAAAAAAATGTTCATATAATATGATATGAACAGAGAGCCGCGCAAGTATTAAAACGAAATGATTAAAAAAATATTACAGAATTTTTAAAAAATACGGGGGAGGGCATTTTGCGTTGAAAAACGATAACAAATATTAAATTTAGAATTTATCGTTAAGTCGTGGGAGGTGTGAAGATCTCATTAAAATATTTTTCGGTTCAATAAATGTTATATCATGTTTCGATGACTGTTGTTTTCCATTATGTATGAAAAACAAGGTGATTAAAAAGTTATAGCGAAATGTTGAAAAATGTGAGGGGGAAGACACTTAGCTTTGACAAACAAGAGCAAATACAAAATTTGCATTCTCATTTTATGAGCAATTTTGTGGGAGATCTAAGTATTTTATTCACGCAGTTTGAGCAATTTGTTCCATAAATGTGATATCAAATTTGCATTCTCATTTTATGAGCAATATTGTGGGAGATCTAAATATTTTATTCACACAGTTTGAGGAATTTGTTCCATGAATGTGATATCAAATTTGCATTCTCATTTTATGAGCAATATTGTGGGAAATCTAAATATTTTATTCACACAGTTTGAGGAATTTGTTCCATGAATCTCATATCAAATTTGTATTATCGCTGTTTGTCATTATCAAGTAAATTCATTTAAATAAATTCAAATTTTCTTGTGTTGAAATTTCATAATCAATAATTTAGATTGCATTTTTTCAAAAGGCATATTAATAAAGTTTAGCACTCATGAAATAAAATTCTTTAAATTTTGAGCTTATTTCTTTTTTATTCCTAATCAAACAGTCAGAAGCGGAAAATATTTTATTTAAAACTATTGTTCACAAAATGAAAGGGAAATTCAAGAGGCTGTTTTTCGTACACAAAAATAATTTGTGAGTGGTTAAAAAAAAGATGCAGAATTGTCAGCTATGTGAAATAGGCGTTATCGATTGGTTGACGAATATTCAAATATTCTGAAGCATATGATTCAAAAGTCACACAAAAGGATACACAAAAGACAAATCAAAGCAATGAAAAAATATCTATAGTGTGTATGCGTTATACAAATAATTTATACCTCTCTCTGTCTCTTAATATAGCGATAGAATCAAAGAATAGCTCTTTATCTACGTTCTTAATATTAATTATTTTCTTATCATTTGAATTTAAATTTAATTCCAACTTTTGAACTGGGCGGGTTCTTATTCCCCAGAGTCTACACACACCAAAGTCAAAATGTTTGTTTAAAATCGAGCGAAAATTCTATTTACAACTCTCTTTTTTTTCCTGCTCTTTGGGCTTACTATTTGGGCTTGGTTTTGACTAACAAAAAAAACGTAATAATCACCAACAATTGAATTATTTTCTTAATAATCATGAAAAGAATAAAAGATGTCATTTAAATAACCCATCACTTGCTTTTTTTTCCCCCAGAAAATGTGTAACATGTTTTTACATATTTTTAACCTTGAAAGAATTGTCAGTATATTAGAAGAATGTCAATTAGTTAAAGATTTTGTTAATGAATACAGAATTGCTAAAAACGCTATCGATCAGTTTTATTAAAGAATTAATGAAACTGGGACGTTTTCAGATATCATACTGGCCGATCAGCCAAAACTACTGCAAATTAGGACTGTTAGATACGTATGTCTTCAAAAAAATGCTGTCAGATATTTCTATAAATTGGCACGACACGTGCCCAGAAAAACACGCCAAGCAATGACCAGGACATCAAACCGTATTAGATTGCTTTTCCCCAAAATACGCGTAGTCTTCCATACAATGCCACCGGCAATAAAATACGAAAGCATATCTGTATCTAAACTATGTCTTTTTTTCACAATCCACAATACACGTTCTTTCGGATTTTTTGTTCAGTTATTTGTTTGAGGTGCAATTCATCATGTTATTGCTTTACATCCTGACTTTTTGGGAAGATTTACTCATCTCTGTTAATAAAATTTTAGAACATTTTAGGTTTCTTCAACAATACATTTTGTTCCATTCAATCCTTCAAAAACATTTTTTAATTACAAATTTCATACAATACTTTGAAAAGATGCATTATAAGGATTCTGTTTGAAACCGCCACATACTAAATGACTTTACAAATTAAAAAAAAGAACCAATATTTCTCTGCTCATTAGCAAGTGAGCTTCAATATTTAGAAAAACGCTTGAAACAATTAAGCAGTTTTGTCCTAATTGCCTTCGACAAAAGCGTTTTTAAAATGAAGAGAGAATGATTAATTTTCGAGTTGGAAAGTTCCTCACGAAGGTTTGCGCTTTTAAGGCTTCAGGACAGCATATAAAGTCCTGAAGCCTTATAAAATTAAACGAAATAAGCCTGCATAAAATTAAACGAAATTTTGAGTTTTTCTGCCATAACTTCAGAAAAAATGACAGTTCAGATTTAATTTTCACACCTTTTTAAAACTTTGAAAAACTTTCTTTGTAACGAGGCTAATTTAATTACCATGGAATCTTTTCCTAAATTATGAGAAATTTTTAATTGATTTTATTGTTGTAATGAACGCCAAACCGTTTTCAAATATTTAATCGTGTGATTTTTTTTTTCATTGTTGGAAACTAAGGGGGAAAATTTCTTTTAATTTTCTGAGCAGTTTACATTAGGAATCGGAAATTGAAATTACATTTCTACGAAAGGCAACTAGCAATTTGAAACAGATTATTCAAACATTTAATTTTTAGTAAATATGATGCTATCTTACTTAAATTCCTTACGCAAACTCCTTCTTTGTTGAGGAAATCGTAAATATTAAATTATGCATCGAATATTTAATTTAAATTAAGCATAAATAATATTCCCGAAGAATCAGCTGTTCCGAAAAATTGACTAGTAAGTATTTAAATATAGATTGATAAAACAAAAACATACAGAATTATTTCTTTCAACAGTAAATAGTGCATTTTCCAGAAGTAAATGGATGATAATTATCCTTAATTTTTATGATTAATTATCCTTGATTTTTTACAATTGATAATCCTTGATTTTTATGATAAATATCCTTGATTCTATGAATTTAATACACGCTCATGCGATACATATCAAGACCTTCAAGCTAACATATTTTTACTGTCCGTGTTGACTTGATTGTAAGTCTCGCTTTTATAATCGAAAGGTTCCAGGCTCGAAACTCGATTCGTTGTATATGTGGGTATGGTAGATATTAAATGTGACTTCGAAGGACAACCAACTTCCCGCTTGTATCACATGTAAGTACGGAGAGGGAATATATAATATCGTCCTCGTCCGCTGACCATGCCTAAGAATTGCAAGATAGCACCCATATAGCTTCAAAACAAGACTTTAATGTCACAAATATATCATATTTAACAGCGAGGGGCACATTGTTTTACACTGTGTTTTTGCGTTACAAAACTGTGTAAAACATTTCACTCACTTGCAAGATCATGTGAACGTAAAATGACTGCGAAATTTATTATCTTTTTCCTTCTTACAAATATTTCCAGATTGTAAATTCAACTTTAGTACTTAAATTTTGATTTTTCTCCTTGTGTTTAAAACCTAATATTATATAAATGAATGAGGGAAAATCAAAATCTTGCGTTAATTGAAGCGTTGGGAACCACAGTAAATCAACCCACAATTATTGCTAAACTGAACTAAGCGTCATAGTTTTAAATACTAAACGTAAACCATTTGACGAATGTTGCCCATAATAGCACAAAGAAGCTAAAACATGTTTGTTTCATTCTGGTTTTGAAAGAACACATTTGTATTTCAATATGAAGCCTAATTCAGTTTTGAAAAATTATGGGTTTGACTACTACAGTTCCAAATGTTTCAATTATGGGTAACTATTTTCATGAAATGAATCTTTTTCCAAATTTTTATACCTGCTTCAATTTTGTAGGTACGGATTTTTGAAGGAGATTATGCTCAAATATAAGGTAAGTGTTATCTACTCATTAATCACTCAGCACCAATGCTTTTAAAGCCTTCATTTCACTCCGTTTCTGCGGATTTAATGCTTGTCTTTTAATTATTCTTATTATAATGATATGCCTATTCTAGCATGAGGAAAATTTTCATAAAATAAATCTACGAATCAATTGATGATTGATCGTATATCAAGATACACAACGCTTATAAAATTTAATATCTGCTTTTGCATTAAAGCAATCAAATTAATCATATACTTCATTTTGGCTTTTTGATCCTATGCGAAGTAGCAACTTCAAAACGAGTATTTCATTCAAACCAATTCTTTCATTTTAAAAAATGTCTAAATCAAAAATCTTTTGCTGTAGATGGGGCGTGTTAATAAAGTAATGAGACTGGTTTTTTAATAATTTTCATTCAATTAAAATTACTCTCTCACAAAATATCCTTCAAAGCTCTGGGAAGTCAGAAGGCATTAAAGAATAATTTTTCAAATTCTCTAAGCCTTGCTGGAACTTGGATACTGAAATTATCTTCACTTAGTCAGTTCCGGCTGTTTCAGACTTTCTAATGTCCCAGAATAAAGAGCTTCAGGTGGATTTTTGAATAATGAGGATAAAAGAAAGTTTCACGGAGGATTAAGAGGGATGAGGAACAACAGAGATTTTCTTCCTGCCCTCTTGGAACATATCCCTCGTGTAGTTCTTTTGCTTGTACAAAAGGTTTTTTCAGAATCATGTTCACACCGAATTTTTTTCATCTCCAAGTCATTAGTTAAAATCTGATTAATGGTTTTGTGATTGAAATCCAAAAATTTACCATTTATTCTAAATGTCAAGTGACGACAAGAGCGTAAAAGATCCCGAATTGTGGCAATATTTTCATCAGTTGTTGTGGACGTAGTCATCCCATCTTGAATCGAGTGTATTTCTACTGAAAATGCCTTAAATATCAACAGAAAACCTAGTAAATTGACAACAAATTATCTTCATGGGCTTATTGAAGCTTAGAAAAAGCTCCTTTTGCACTATATTCAAGACTGGAATGAAGTCTGACAGCATGATGTCACTCAAAATCGATGTCACTCCGAATCAAAAAAAATCAGTCAAAATCTGATTAATGGTGTTGTGATTCAAATTCAAGACTTTACCGATTATTCTGACTGTGAAGTTACAACAGGAGCAAAAGAGATCCCGAATTTTGGCAATATGTTCATCAGTTCTTCTAGGCGTAGTCCTTTCGTCTTCAATCATTTCTTTTTCTTTTCAAAGTGCCTTAAATTATCTGAAAACCAGGGCAATTGACAAAAAGTTAACTTCATGGGCTTATCGAAATCTAGAGAACGCTTCTTTTGCATTATCACTGGAATAAAATCTGATTGTATGATGTCGTTCGAAATCGATGTCACTCATTTCCAGAAAACACTAGAAAAAAGACAGTTAAAAAAAATAAAATCTTACGGACAGCTATTTGACAACAAACTCGTACTGATTTTATCCCGTTTTATCCAACTTTTCCTTTAAACGTTGAGGTCACAGTGTCAGTCTCGTAACTTTATTTGCACACCCCCTACAGCACTTGAAAAATTAATATTGGTTATGAATGTAAAACAGCATGGTTGATTGTTCAGTCTCGATTTTAAACTTAAAGGGTCTTTCCTTTTATGATTTTCTTTATATTTTTTAAATTAAAAAAGCTAATAAAGTTTCTATCTTATTAATTGAGCTTTGTTTAACTTTACTTTCCAAGGTATACTACTGGATCTATTATTCCATTTGCATTCAGTTTTGATTTACTTATATTAAATAAATGTGGTATGTGTAAATATGTAATGGCAATGTAAATGTAAAATATATCCAGGATTAAATGTCATATTTTTAAAAACTTTTGTACGTCTGTACAAATATTTACGAGAATGAAATATTTCTTGTATCTCATATTTCTGGTCTTATTGGAAAATTGTTACTCGCTTTTTAAAAGTGTGAATGATTTATTTTAGGATAAATACGGCTGGAAAGTAAACCCGAGCAATGTGAGTTTTCATTATCTAACATGAGAGTGTTTTTGTTCGTGTAATGAGATTTGTTTCTTTTAACTTTCTGTTAATAGATAGTTTTTCCCTTAATTCAGTGAAACTTCCCTCTTTTATTTGAATTTCTCTGTTTTCCTAATTTTTCCAAGACATGCATGTCTTCGGATGCGAAAAAAAGATTATTATTCGCTATTTTTCGTATTACTCTAAAGCAGAGCTTCTTAAACTTTTTTATTTCGTCACTTCTTGTTTGGATGAAAATAAATTCGCGGTCCCTCTTTCATCCAGACTAGTAGGAGGGTTCTTCTCTCGACTATTTCCACAATACAGAACGTTTTGTACCAAATGAAAGGTAGTCAAGTAGGGGAAGATGTCTTTTTAAAAGGAAAGGTGTCTATTTGTATTTTTAAAAAAATTAACTCGGGTTAAGTTAACAGTTGTACAATTCAAACTCTATTAAATCCAAATGTTAATGTATATTAATATACTGAAGTTTTTAAATTGATTAGTCTTCATTTGAAAGGGACATAATAATGTGTTGTTGTTTTTTATTTATTTTGTAGTAAATGTCACGGATAGATACAATATGGTTTTGCACCTTGGGACTAGGAAAAAAATGACAAATAAAAAAGGAAAGAAAGCGAAAAAAATATTTATTTTAAAACTTTATTCATGACTAATTATGGCAATCATTATTATTATAAGCAGATTTGGCATATTTGATAACCTAAAGAATATATTATCTTTTTTTTTTTCCTTTTTTAAGTAAAATTATTTCAGCAATTATTTTTTTAAAGTCTACAGATAAAATGGGGAATCAGTTTGTGTGTTTCAAAAGAAAATATGGGATATTAAGCAAACCTTGTTTTACCTTGGAATATTCTGAGGTATTTCATGTTATTTGTCCTCAAATACAACAATGTTCTTTATAGAAAAAGCAGTGTGAAACACTGTTTGAGGTTAACTGGACAGTACAACTGACACTACTTTTACATAAAACATATTTTAAACCTATTATTCATATCTTTGCATTAAAAATAAGCAGTAGTAAAAATATACAAATCAAGATTATAATGACAAAATATTTACTTACCATAATCTGCAACAAGCCAATTGGGCTCTGCACATTAAATGGCGGAAGAATGAAGTTTGTTCCAATGTGCAACACCATTTCCAATGCATTTTACCTACTTATGCTTATGTCCAAAATTTGATACAGGTCCATAATTTTGGCGTCAAAACCCGAAATCGAATTTCATTTATATAACTCGTTATGTTTTTGAGTTAATATCTTGAGTTTTGAGTATTTGCACATATGTACAAATATACAGATCAATAGACAATCAACACTTTGGTATATATAGCCCAAATTTTGGCACAAGTCTGCAATTCTAGTAATAAAAGCATATGCCAGATTTCTTCCATCTAGTAGTGTCACAAAGACAGGAACATGAAGAGAGGCAGCATTCCATTGATGACAGATTTTTTTAAAAATTTGGCACAAATCTACAATGTTGGTGTTAATCTAACATGCCAAATCTCATTTTTGTCTAACTTTATGCATTTCTAAGTCATCTTCTTCACAAAAACTCATAATTTAAAAAAAAAATACTTTTTTGGATTCAAGGAGGTTTGGAGAGTTATTAAAATCTCAAGGCCGAATTATTTCAAAATTACAATATTTTTTCCTTGTACACTTCATACACAAGAAGACAAAGAAAAACTATCGCTCCTTTGAAACTATAAAATGAAGAAAGAAACGGAACATCCATTTTTGATAAATGAAAAAATTCAACATTTTCTTTTATTCAAATGTTTCATATCAAAGTTATTTTTCGTAACAGTTTTGAGTAGAACCATTAAAGTATTTGAAAAACAGAAGAAGCTGTGAAGTTCTTCTCTACTCCATTATTATTCCAAAATATTCCCTCATGGAATCAAGACCCACAGTTTAAGAAGCTCTACTCTAAAGTAAAAATTTACAAAACTTCATTAACTGTTCAATTAATTGTGTCTGTCTGATTAAATCACTATGGCATGTGTCTCGTCATGAATGAAATTGCATGTGATTATTGCATGTGATTATATGTGTGGCGAATGAAATGCAGTTTGTTTGCTTATTATTCAGAGCAATGCTCCTTCCTTCTGACTGTGGAATGTATAAATGTTTGCATTTTTCCTGAAATTTAAGATTAATGTAGTTCAGTGTATTTATTGTCTTTTCATGATTGAAATGTTGATTGTTTGTGATTCTCATCAGTGTGCCTCCCTTCTAATTAATGAATGTACAAAAGCTTGCATTCATAGGGAGATACTAAGTATTAAGAATAGCTTTTTTTTTAATTAAGATTATCTTTCATAAGTGTGTATTTAATGTCCTTTCTGTTTACTTTCTTGTGCAATTTTCTCTTTACTGTTTTGTTTTAGCGTGTACTTATTTGTTTATTGCTATTATGTGGCTACTTTTTAAATACTGTTAAATATAAATAATAAAAATACATGTGGACTTCAATTTTAGAATAAATAATTCATTTGTAATTACTGATTACAGTATGGTGTCGTATGTAGATTAAAATCAAAATGATTAATCTGTTTTTATTGATAATAAGCATGGTTAGTATTAATTATAACTAGCAATTATTAATACTATTCAACCTTTTAAAATGGTTATAAATAATATATATATATATATATCAACAAAAAAGGGATAGCTAAAAGAAATGAAAAATAATTCTTCATAAAAACAAACAAGATTTTATCCCTGAATTTTCTTGCTGTGAGGAGAGGAACACTTTTATTATTTCTGAATACTTGGTGTTTTTGAATAGAAAAAAAAACGTCTAAAATCAATAAAAATATTATAAGAAATTAGATAAACTTATATAATTAGCATGGGAAACGAATTTAAATCAAATATATATACGCAAGAGAATGTATATAAGAAGGAATTATAAATTGAATTAATAAAATATTCATCTGTGATATTTCCTACAAAAATAAAATTGCATTTACTCTCACTCTTAACTGTTAGAACTTAATTTAAAATTGGCAAAAAGATTATAATAAATTAGGGAAAACTAATATAATTAGCATAGAGTAAGATATGAAATCAAATGTATGTGCTCCAGATGATGTTTATAAATCGAATGAGTTATAGGTAATGTTGTCGTCGATTAAAAATGGATGTATTAGAAGAAAATACGGATGACGTTATGTAGTTATTCAGGCTTTATTTTGTGCAACCGCTTTCAACGGGTTACAGCATTCGAATGAACAAGATCACATTTGTTGTAGGTGGCGCTCTTGCATGCCATGACGTAACATTCCGCCCGGCGTTGAAATATGCAAGATTTCAAAACACTTTTAATTATACAATTAGCTTACATTTTCTAAAACCAAATAAACTATTCAGATGAAATATTTACAAGTGAACATCAAAATTGCAAAATATATATTAAATTTATATTAATTAAACTTATATATTAAACATGATATAAATACAATTATTATGTACATACAATATATACAACTATCTTAATTTTCAAAGTTATCCCTTATTGGTAAGAGACAAATTTTTGAAATAGGGCGTGTAAAAATACCTGTGTTAGTTTTTAATTTAACAACTCTTACTCTGCCTTCATTTCCATAAATTATCTCTAAAATTCTACCCATTGCCCATTTGCAAGGAGGCAAATCATTTTCCTTTAACAATACTAAACATCCGACCTTAACATTATTTTTTTTGAATTGCCACTTATTTCTTTGCTGTAAGTGGTTCAAATAGTCAATTTTCCAGCGTTTCCAAATTGTTTGAACACATTTGGTAGTATATTGCCAGCGCGACAACCTATTGTCAGAAATGTCTACAATTTCCGGTTCAGGTATTGAAGTTATTGGGCGTCCAATGATAAAGTGTCCAGGAGTTAAAACTTCATATTCATTAATATTATCTGATAATGGAATTAAGGGACGTGAGTTAAGTATACCTTCAATCTGAATTACTATTGTTTCAAATTCTTCAATAGTTGTTTTACTGTTAGCTAAAGTTCTATAAAGATGGTGTTTAAATGATTTTACTCCTGCTTCCCATAAGCCTCCGAAATTGGGAGAAGAAGGGGGTATAAATTTCCATTGGATTGATTCTGCGGATAGGTAATTGGCTAAAGTCTCATTAGTCTGACAAACTAGTTTTTTTAAGCGATTTAATTCTGAAGCTGCACCCTTGAAATTAGATGCATTATCCGACATCAATGTTGCAATGCGGCCTCTACGGGCGCAGAGTCTCTTTAAAGATGCAATGAAAGCTTCAGTCGTCAAATCTGTTACCGTTTCTAGGTGAATAGCTTTAGTTGACAAACATACAAAAATTGCTACATAAACCTTTGAATATATTCCCTTTCTTTGGTTTTTAAACTTTATTTGAAAAGGACCACAAAAATCTACACCAGAATTTAAAAATGGAGAACTAGGAGTTACTCTTTCTGAAGGTAAATTTCCCATTAACTGGTCTAACACCCTAGGCCTTTGCCTAAAACATCTAATACAATCATGGACAATTTTTCTTGCAATACCTTTACCATTTAAGGGCCAGTATTGTAGTCTAATTTGATGTAACAAACCTTGTGCACCAATATGTAGACATTTTTTATGTACATGCTCAAAAAGTAACTTAGTGAATGTATGCTTACTGGGTAAAATTATTTGATGTTTAGATTCAAATGGCAAGTCAGAATTTTTAAGTCTACCGCCAACTCTAAGTAATCCTTTTTCATCTAGGAACGGATCTAAAGATCTTAACTTACTTGTTTTAGAAATATTTTTACCTTTATTTAGTGCATGTATTTCTGATTTAAATTCACTCAACTGAGCTACACTAGCTAAATATTCAGTACTTTTTTGCAGCTCCTCAGTAGTTAAATATTTACTTATCTTATTACGAGACTCCTTAGCTTTAGTGTTGTTAATAAACCTGAAAATAAAGCTAACTATTCTAATTAATTTTATGAAATTATTTGTATGATTAAAGAGTTCATCATAAAAATTTGAATTAGAGTCATTAATATTCAGAGTCACAACACATTTTAGTTCATCAACAAAAGCAAAATCCTGCATGGATTGATTGTCTACTGGTTCATCAGTAAGTTCATCTGGACCAGCAAACCACATTTTATTTCTTATGAGTTCATCTGCACTGCATCCTTTAGAAATAATGTCAGCAGGATTGTTTCTGCTACTTACATGTTTCCAATGACAATCTGATGTGAGCGTTTGGATCTCCGCAACCCTATTGCTGACGAATGTTTTTAGCTTATAGGGCTCAGTCTTGATCCACGCCAAAACAATAGTAGAGTCTGTCCACAATGAGATAACATCAATGGGTAATTGCAGAATTGGAACTATCTTTTTCACTAATCTAGATAACAGCAACGCAGCACACAGTTCAAGTCGGGGAATGGTAAGTGACTTTAATGGAGCCACTCTGGATTTGCTGCACACTAGACTAGTTTTAAACTGTCCAGATTGGGTGAAGCACTTTAAATAGACAATAGCAGCATAGGCACGTTCTGATGCATCAGAAAATCCATGAATCTCAATGCGAACTGCATCAGGAAGTAGAATAAACCTTTGAATTCTGAAGTTGTTTACTTCCGAGAGTTTTATGTAGAACCTTTTCCATTCTGTCATTGCATCAGATGGTAATTTTTCATTCCAGTCCAATTTTATCTTCCAAAGTCCTTGGATAAATATTTTTGCCTTTGTAATGAGAGGGCCTAAAAGTCCAAGTGGATCATAAAGACTCGCTATTTCTGACAGCACTTCCCTTTTTGAAAAAGAGTCCTTAGGCTTGATCTTTACCTTATATGTAAAGCAATCTTCTTTTGGATCCCAAAACATACCTAATGTTTTTACAGAACTAACACCTTGTTCTTTCGAAAATGAATAGGATGTGGTAGACAGGTTTTGTAGTAAATTAGAGTTATTAGCGACCCATTTGTGAAGCTCAAATCCAGCTCTTCCGAGGAGTTCAGAAATCTGGGTTTGAAGATTTTTAGTATCTTCTAGCGTTGCATCACCTGACAGAATGTCATCCATGTAGAAATCAGAACAAATCACATCTGCAGCCTTAGGAAAGTCCTTTTTTTCCTCATCTGCTAAAGCTCTTAAAGTCCTGGTAGCCAAAAATGGCGCAGAAACTGTTCCATAGGTTACTGTAGACAGTTTGTAAATCTTCACTGGACCATCAGCACTTGATTTCCAGACAATACGCTGTAAGTCTCTTTGAGTGGGATCGATCAGTATTTGTCTGTACATTTTTTTAATATCTGCACTAAATGCATATCTGTGCTTTCTGAATCTACTTACTATGGAAAAAAGATCTTGCTGAATAATACCTCCATTTAGTAAAATGGAATTCAGAGAATATCCACTTGTTGTTTTTGCACTTGCATCAAAAACCACTCTTAAGGGAGTTGACGTTTTCTCAGGTTTATATATCGCATGGTGGGGAATGTAATAGTTCACATTGCTATCAGCTTCAATTTTAATCTCCTCCATGTGTTCTAAACTCTCATATTCTCGCATAAATTCCTTATATAAGATTTCCATAGTATTATTTTTGTTTAATTTATTCCAGATACCATTTAGGCGCTTGATTGCATTTTCTTTGGAATTTCCTAGTAATGATTCGGCATTTTCCTTTATGGGTAATTGAACTATAAATCTTCCAGTTTTATCTCTTTTATAGGTTTTAACAAAATGCTCCTCACAATAAATTTCTTCTTCACTCTTTGTTATTTCTTTAACATTATCCGGCAATGATTCCAATTCAAAAAATTGTTTAACTGCTTCATCTAAATTTGGTTCACTTACGAGATAACAATTGGCTTTTTGAGGTAACTGGGGAAGAATGCCTGTAACTAAATAACCAAACTTAGTATTTTGTAATATTACATCTCCATTTTGCAGACGAAGTTGCTCAGGTTTTAAAATCTCAAAAAATAGCTCACTTCCTAATAGTATATCAATTTGACCTGGTGTGTGGAAATTGAAATCAGCTAGTTCAATTGAACAGGGAATATTTAATGCAGATATATTTAATTTCGATACAGGAATCTCATCGGTTATTTTAGGAAGAATAGAACATTTCACCATGTGTGAAAATGAATAATCTCGATTTGATACTTCAATGTTAGCAGCGTGTTTAATAAACTGCGTAATTCCATTTATACCAGTTATACCTTGTTTTATTGATTTTAGTTTGATTCCCAATTTTCTAGCTACATCTTCTCGAAGAATACATAAAGTCGAAGCATTGTCTAAGAGCCCTCTTAATTGAACTCTCCGACCATCTGCAGTTTTCACATAAATAAGAAGAGTGTTTAATATAACTGATTTATTCCCTTCTATCGGATTCAACGTCAAAGCAGATACTTCGGTTAGTACGTTTAGTTTCGGTTTCGTTTCTGCATCTGTTTGGCTTTCGCTCGCCCGTGCCCTTGAATCTGAAGTGGTAGCGCGATTTTCAGCTGACTCATCATGTATGAGCGAGTTATGCCTTTTACCGCAACTTGGAATGCTGCAAGAATATTTTGATTTGCAGATTCCCGGGTGAGGTTTAAGACAGTTGATGCATAATTTGTTATTCCTAACAAAGTTCTTTCTGTCATCGATAGACATATTTTGAAAGGTAACGCATCTAAATAGTGCGTGATAGTTTTTGCATAAAATACAAGCTTTAGCATTGGAATTTTTATTATTAACTATAAGTGTTTTCGCTCTTTTAAATATGCTCGTATTTTGTGGACGTTCGTATTTACTTGGAATACGGTTAATACTTTCTAACAAAGAACTTCGCTTTTCTAGAAACTTCATCAAATTTTCAAATGTAGGAATTTTTGCCGTATTTAGAGAAAGCTCGAATTGCTTCCTTGTCTCTTTATCTACTTTCTGTAGAATGATGTTTACAAGCATTAAATCAGATAGCTTATTTTGTTCGAATGTAAGAACCTTTAACGCTCTGATGTTTTTATTAACGCAGTCTATTAAGGCACACAGTTCTTTAGCAGATTCGCTACGAATTTTCTCAAAATTTATTATTTCTAATATATGAGATTCTATCAATTGACGTTGATTCTCATAACGATCTGATAATGCTTTAAAGAGTGATTGAAAGTTATCACTAGACGATTCTAATAATTTAGCTTCTCCTCTTAAGCATGCACGGAGATAATACAGCTTTTGAGAATCATTTAATTGCTCATTGTTGCTAATTAAATTAACAAATAAATTTTTAAAATTTGCAAAATCAGCTATTTTTCCAGAAAATTCTGGTAATGGAATTTCCGGTAGTCGGATTTTAGTTACTGCATTATCCTTTGAAACAGGGTTAATTTTAAATTCATCTTTAATTGAATTTAATAGCAATTTCAGACCTACCTCTGTTTCTTCAATCCGTATATTTATTTGATCAATATCTTCTAGGATGGTTTCTATATCTTCCGACGTTTCAATACCGCAATATTGTTCGGATATCTTGTCCAATTGTGCTTGCAATTGTCCAAGTTTCCTTAATTTCACTTCTAATTCCATTGCGTTAATGTCCTTGGAAGCTGACTTTTCGGCATTAAAACTTTCGATTCTTTTCAAAGTAGTTTTTATCGAGCCTTTCAGTTTATTTAGTTTCTTTTCTGAAACCGCTTCTTGGTCATCGCTTTTTTCAACTTTTTTATCCATGGTATTTGCTCCGGCTCGCTTTTGACCAATGTTGTCGTCGATTAAAAATGGATGTATTAGAAGAAAATACGGATGACGTTATGTAGTTATTCAGGCTTTATTTTGTGCAACCGCTTTCAACGGGTTACAGCATTCGAATGAACAAGATCACATTTGTTGTAGGTGGCGCTCTTGCATGCCATGACGTAACAGGTAATAATCAAAGGAAAATTCATCTGAACTGAAGGAAGGACAATAATTAAATTACCTTTATTTGCGCTACTAAATGTTAAAATCTAATTTAAAATGGGCAAAAAGGTTATAAGGGAAAACCAATATAATTAGCACAGAGTAAGATATCAAATCAAATGTCTGTGCTCTAGATGATGCTTATAAATAGAATGAGTTATAGGTAATAATCAAAGGAAAATTCATCTGAACTGAAGGAAGGACAATTCACCTTTATTTGCGCTACTAAATGTTAAAATCTAATTTAAAATGAGCAAAAATGTTGTAAGAAATTAGGGAGAACCAATATAAGTAGCATAGAGTAAGATATGAAATCAAATGTCTGTGCTCTAGAGAATGTATATAAATCTAATGAGTTATAAGTAATAGTCAAAGGAACATTCATCTGTGATATTTCCTACAATAATAAAGTTGCCTTTACTGGTATTCTTTATTTGGTATGAATTGAGGCGGCATTACTGTATTGTTACACTCCCGATTTATCGATTTACAGTATAAGATTAGACTGAGAAGCAACCAATGATAATTAACTATTACTGGCGAGTGAAAAAGAGACAGATGTCTGTGATATTGCAGCAAAATTATCAGAGAAACTAGTACACTAATTAATTAGATCAATTCAAAGAAACTGATATTAACAAAATACATAAAACATTTCACCTAATTGATTGATGAATTTGATTTTAAGGGAAAAGAAAATTCTGAATAATACAGGAAGCGAAATGGTTTTTCAAAAATCCCTTATGGCTATCCTCTGTCATGGTTAACATTAAAATACCATTAGACAGCAGTTATCAGTTAGTTCACCTGCCTTACTAATTGGTTGTCATTGATTCTGCGGAAAAGGGATGCTCCAGTGCGGAAAGGACTAGCAGGCACAAATAAAAGATCTTTTTGACTCACAGAAATAAATCTTTTTATTGTAGCTTCATGCCTAATTATCCCAGATCTACGAATCAAGAATCAATGACTGATAGGTTATTCTTTGTATTAATAATTGTGTGTTCCAAATGAAAAGAACGTCATTGGTATCATACTAATTTCTGATCTCTAGTGTAGAAAGATTAGTAGCTGCGTTATTCCCGTTGATTTATTCAACAATATAAAGCACTTCATTTCATCCCTTCGCCATGATGGAAATATAAGTCAATTCACAAGCAGGTCTCTTAATAGTAAACATTCATTGGATCAAATATTTGATTCCATTTTTTAAGATGGCATAAAAATCCTAAAAAAAGTATCAGTTTATGTGTTTTAAATCATTTCTTTGTAAACTTTTAAGACTCACGCTGCCAAAATTTTGCGAGCTTTGGAGGATCTCTACGCTTGGTTACCCCTGGCCACCATAGTAGATAGCAAGGTGTTCATAGTTCACGGAGGTGTATCTAACAACACAAATTTGAAAGACGTTGCCGCAATTGATCGACATAAGGTAAGTATTTTGTTCTATAATTCCTAGAATCTGAAATGAAAGATTTTTTTTAGAAGTCAACAGAAATCTACGATGATATACATATATGTAACATATTTTCCCATGGGAAGGCATGGTTTATACAAGGGGATGCGTCCGTTCATACCGAGACACAAGAGAAAGTTTCTGAAAATTTTTTCCCTCGTCGCTTTTACAGAGAGATTTTTATAGGGATTGACACGTGTCCATTGAGGAAAGGAGATCTTACGAATCTTTCGAAAGAATGCCGTGTGTGCACCGTGAGAATTACACAGTCTTTAAAGAGCGTGTTAGAAGTAATTAATAAAAAAGGAGGATTTGGGTCATGAAATAAAAGAAGATTTCAGAATAAAGGAGTGCGGACTAATCTAAGATTTTTAAAAAATAGGAGAATAGGATTATTTTAATTTTTGAATCAGAAGACAGTTTCCAAGACAGTGAGGACACTTTGCATTTTTAAATTCGCTTTAATCCATCCTGGGAAGGCCTAATTTATTTACAAGAGGCGCGGACAAAGCACGTCCGCTCACAGCAACAGATTAGGTAAGAGAAGACGGAAATAAATTATCCCTGATCTTATATAACATGAGATATTGAAAGGGAAAACATTTCTTCACAGTGCTTAAATACAATGAGATTTCGATTGGGATTTTTGCTACACGCGCCTATCCAAGCAAGGTAAATACAGGGATCTTTTTTAAAAGAATGTGCTTGCTGGACAATGTTCTATCCCTTCACGCGGAGAGTGGGAACCGCTGACGAAAGCATTTTCAAAAACTTTTGTTGCATTAATTAAATAGAAAAAGTGGAATGGGATCATGATATAAGAGAATATTCTAGAATGAAGTTAATGTGGGCTAAATTGAGCTAGAAATTAAGAAATTAATTAAGTTTAAATTAAATTTTTAACACACACTCATTTTATATATATATTGTTTGTTATTGTTTGTTGAAATTCGTTATCGATCACCCGACGTTGGAAAATATTTGGATTATTTTAACGTTTTTATGCATTTTCCCTTAAATTATCATTAAAACTTACATTTTTAAGAACAGATTATTCAGTCACCAGTAATGGATATTTAAATTAGCATTTAATATTATATTTTTATGCTTTCAACTTGATTTATTTTTTAAAAATAAACGCTATTTAAAAAATTTAATGGTAGAATTGAGGACTAACATTTTGAAGTACGACCTATGATTATAACAGCTTTTTCACCCATAGCTTTTTCCCTTTGAATTATTGATAAAGATTCAGTCAAATGAATGATTAAATTAAAAGTATAATTCCTAAATTTTATGCATAGTTTATTTAAAAGGAAACACCGTTTTTGGAACTTTTTGTTATAAAAAGGGACTTCTTAAACTATAAGCTTTTGTTTGGTTGGGTATTTAATATGCTGTTTTTAAATTACCAAAATTTAACCAATCAGAACAAGTTATTAAATCAGTAATATGTTTAGAAATGTGATTTTCAATTAACATACTCATGTTTTAGGTGTTTCTTGTTTTGTTCCTGTTACTTTTGATTAAAAAATAACTATTTAGGTTAGAATCCATGCTATTCCAACGATTTTAGGACATTACATTTGTGGTAGTAAAATTTTATTTCAAATTTTTTTCATTTTGAGTTTTTTTTCTCAAAAAATAGATAGTTTCTCTCAGATATATGCTATTCTGGCGATTTTAGTATATCACATATTTGTAACTAAAATATTCCTTTTCAGTTTCTGACAGTTCTGCGACCCCCAATGAAGGATGGCAAGATGATACAGGAGCCTGGTGAGTGGAAGCAGGTAAGGATGAATTTTTTCTGAACTTTTTCTGATTTTTTTTTTATTAGAGAATTTTGATTTTAGATTGCATTGTGCATATTGAATATTAGTATACATAATGAATAGGGATTGCAATACCTGACCAAAATTTCAATACCGGTATTCGATATTTTTTAAATCTTAATACCGGGATACCGGTTTTAATATCGGTATTAGAAATTTTAGAAAAAGAAAGAAAACACAGGTGTTTCTTTGTTTTATATACCAGTTTTGTTAGAGAGTGAAAATATCACAAAAAATAATTTGTAACTTATAAATTATAACAGTATATAACCAAAAAAGTAAAGGAACATCTTATTTATTTAAATCACAAAAAAAAGTGTAAATATCACTATTCAGTCTGTGGTACTATTACAAATTTTTGAAATGTGATCTAAAAAAACAATGCATCAATTGTACTGTCATTAAGCATGAAAAGTAATTTTGTGTAAAAATTACCAGCTGTCGAAAACGCTCTTTCGGCATCTACGCTAGTTGGTGGTACTGTTAGCAATGCGCGATATACTTTTTCCAAGTATTTACCTCTAAATCCCTCATCTTCAAATGAATCGATTTCGCGTCGGATGGTTTTGGATATAGCTGATTTCTGTATTGTATTTTGGTTCGTTGAAATTTTTTTATTTATCGCTAATTCTAATTTTTGTTCTAGAGACAATTCCTTTTCACTATCGACAGTAGTGACATCATAATCTTCGATAATTGAACCGAATTCTGAATGTGGATAGGTTTGTGGGAAAAAAATTTTTAAGAAACTTTACTCTAATTTAATCAGATTTGAATTGGTTATTCTCTTTTCTTCTTTTCATTTTCATTTTTAAAATCATTATAATTATGTAAATACCAAAATACATTTTCTATTTCGGTATGCCTTTCTTCTGTGCGATTTTTCAATGTAATATATAATTCTTTAGATAGTGATGTGTGCTGTTCTTTCAGTGACTGCAACATGAAATTTATTGTTGCATTAGCTTTTAATAAATTAGAATCTCTCTGACATAATGCCTGAATAGTCAATTTTATTGGAAGTAGATCTGATACAGTTCTGGATATTAAATCGAATTCACTATCTGAAAAATTAATTTGTAGGTTTAAGTCGATTATTGCTTTTTGATTGGATTATGTAATATTTCAAAAAATCGTTCCATCATTAGGAATAAATTGTTCCAACGTGTTTTAGAATTTAATATTAACATATATTCTGTTTTATTTTCAGTTAGTATATATATTTTAGCAATATGTCATTTTTTATAGGGGAACGTTTAAATATCTTAACAATTTTTCGAACTTTATAAATTATAGGAAGCAATTCTGGATAGGTTAATATTTCATCCTCATTAGCAATATCTTCTTCAACAATTACATTGTCATTATCTTCATTGTCAATATCACTCTCACTCTTCCTTCAAAGTTGGAATCCGAAGTTTCTATATCCACAGTATCTGGATTCTTCTGTTCTTTATTTTTTTGATATAATACATCTATTACTCCTAATTGAATTCCTTGTGCATAGCACAACTGCTGATTTGTACCAATCAACTTTCCAACTTTTTTCATAATTGTTGCTCCATCAGTCGTTATGAATACAATATTTTCTTTCAGGGATAATCCATGTTTCGCTAATTTAGATTTAAGCACTTAATTAAGCCATAAATTAGCTAATTAATTTCGCCCGTTAGGGAGACATAAAAACAAAAACGTATGCTATTTGGTCATGTTGGCGATCCCTGAACATATAGTGGAGACAATTTAAAAAATTTCTAGTAAATACCGAAAAACCGGTATTAAAACTTGGGAATACCGGTATTACAAAATTGTACAAATGGCTCAAAATACCGGTATTCGGTATCCCGGTATACCGGTATTGCAATCCCTAATAATGAAGTATATTAATATTCAAATTAAGAAATTAACCGACATCTTGAGAATGAAAAATGCTCAAGAGGAATTAAACAAGTGGCAGTAGAATAAAAACGACGAATGTGGCTATAAAACATTTGCAAATCAGGATTAAGAAAATTAGAAAAGTACAACAGTCACATGTTCGCTACTGCACATAAAGTGAGGCAGTTCAAAATTTAAGATGAATTATCTCAGTCATTGCTTGTTTTGTAATAGTCACAGTTTTTGTTTTATGTCGCTAGGATACTAGTAAGCATTTACTAAATATAAGTATAGAGAATAGGGACCATATAAAAATTTAGATTTCGTAATTTTTCCAAAATCGATTTTGTTTCTTGTTTTTGTTTTTATTTTTAAATATACCATACCATGAATTTTCCTCTAAGTTAAAAGTTTATATTGCGCTTAGATGCATGCAATATTTAGTTCATGCTCTTTTCCCTTAGATCATCGATTTACTATGGAGTGATCCTCGCCCTAAGGCGGGTTGTTTCCACAATAACTTCCGCGGTGGAGGCTGCTTCTTCGGACCAGAAGTCACAAAATCATTTCTTGAGCGCCATCAATTGAAGTTACTCATTCGTTCCCATCAATGCAAAACTGACGGTTATGAGTATGCTCATAATGACCAGGTAAGCTTCCTGATACGTCTTTTTTTCTTCAATTTTCTGTTGAAAACAAAAACATTCTCTTAAAGCGGATACTGATAAACTTCATTTTTTTTTTTTTTTTTTTTTTTACTTATGACTCCATTTCGACAGTAAAAATTAAAAATCTTGTCCAATCCCGCCTGAGCATGAAAAACTTAAAAAAGAAATAAAATCGATGTGATTTTCTTTCCTGTCATATAATCCTCCAATGAGATAAACTGCGTTGATATATAAACAAACAATAAATAAATAAAATAAACTCTTTATCACTGAATTATTTATAAAAAATGTTATACCTAATAAAATGCACAGCAAAAAAATTAAGGTAATGCAAATTTATAACAGGACAATAATTATTTTGCGTGAATAAAAACCTGTGAAGTGTGCATCGCTTCAGATGGTTAGTCCTTTGAATATTCATTTTAAATACTTCAATGGCTTGTTATTGATGCAATGTCTTATTTGCTATTATCTGGCAAATAAGACAAGGTCTGGCATCAAATGGAAATGTATTATTGCCATTATCTTTCATGCTGTGTACGACTTGTAATGCAGTTATTCATAGAATTGTGATGCTGTGCTATAGTAAATTTCTATTTCATTAAATTTCTGTTGCAAACTTTATCTAGTATATCTATTTCTTTTACATAAGTCACTGCCAAACAGTTTACGTTGGGGCCTCCATACTCTATTGTATAAATAATTTGGTTCTGCGCGCTTGGTATATCCTCTAGAACCTTTTTTCTAATTATCCGCGACGCGGCAGACCTCGCCATAATTCTTGAAGTGAAAGGAGAAAGATCCGTTACTCCCCCAGGGAGCCTAGGGTGGTGCCCCTTTTTCTACGAAATGGTAATGGTAAATGCTTGGATATGAAATATCAACTAATGGACGGATGATAAGAGAACATTGCCACTGATTAGATTCCAACAATAACAGAAGCCCAAATACAACCTCAGGAAAGTCAAGTCACAGACCATGAGAACAAGGCTTACGTTTGCCCCCTAATTTTAGAATCACCATGTAAAGTATAGACCCAGATTTAAGAATGGAACTTCTTTATTACCTTCTATGTATAAGTTTTCTATATGCAATTACACTTGCTTTACAAATGCGGAAATTCTCTCTTGGTTTTTCCAACTCCAGGGAAAAATCCTTTCATTAATAACAATTTCTGGCCTTGCGTCATTCATTTGTTTCCGACTATTGCTGAAATAATAAAATCCCAAATTATTTGTTGAAATGTATTTCTAGAGATAACACAAGGTTGTTTTTCATTTCTTCTGCAGGTTATCACCGTTTTCTCCGCTTCGAACTATTACGATACAGGCAGCAATAGAGGAGCCTATATCAAATTGATTGGAGACGAACTTATAGTTCATCCCGTTCTGTACGTCAGCAGCAAACTGGCTCGCCATGCTACTTTACGCCAAAGGTGAGATACCATTGCTTCTTTGGTACTTTTAAATCAATAAAGATTTTCCGCAGAGCTCTTCTTTTTTTTTAACCATTTAGATAACTGTCTGATAAATCATATCACCTCAACAAAATGAATCTTACGAAACCTTTACGATCAATAAAAGTTTTCTCTATCTCATTTCTGTAATTCATAAAGAGATCCCTTTGCCTTAGCAGTTCAATGTAATTCATAAGGTGATCTCTTTACCTAAGCAGTCCAATGTATCTGAATGACCAGACTGCAACAAATAATAATCAGGGTACTGTAATCTGTGGAAAAATGTGCACTTATGAGCGATCTATGCACAATCTATTCTCCAAGGAGACACTTCCCATCATCAGCGATCTGGCCGTTACGCCGGCAATGCCATTATTTCTCTAATTTCAAGAAAAGCGAGAGCCTCCTTTCTGATTCTGACATTTTCTCTTCGACTACTTATGATGCCCCCCCCCTGGGACAAACCCATTTTCGTACAATAATTAAGGCATTTGAACGAAAAGACTTATTTCAAATAAATAATTAATGCATAAGAAGAAGATTATTTCACAAATTTTAATGAAATAGTGTGAATTAAAACAGTTTTCTTATCTATAGAGATATTGATGAAGAATCAAACTACGGCCTGGACAGATATTTATCTGGGTACGTGGTTTTAAAATTTCTCATCTCCCCCTCCCCCTTATAAATTACTTAAAAGCACCCTGTTAGGAATCGTGATCCGCAGTTTAATAATAGGAGAAATCTAACATTTATGGAATTTTAATTCCCTGCATTGGCCATATTAAGAGATAAAAAATGTATGTATTTATTTATCTGGTATCTTAAAATATTTGTTTGATACCTTAATCAAACTTTACACTATATATTCTCTGATGCATAACTAACGACTGCATTATGAATATTTATGTGTAATTAACCCTTCTTTGCATAATGATGGAAATTTCCATCATAACATTTAGAGAACAAAAAATTGTACTCAAAACAGTTGTACTGTAAATCGGTTGTTGCTGGCAATTTTTTCACGACCATTGCGTTATAAGGAACGCAACTGTCAAAAAAAATCGAATGTTATAATCACTATAGTGTGTTTGAACTTGTCATTCCGCTGTTTGTTGTGGTTTGTAGAAACATGCGATTTCTTGAAAAAATTTTTCAAACTAATCAGAGATTTTTTTTGCTAATAATGAGGAGAGAAGTTTCGAAGAGAAGGACATTGAAGATTTTGTACTGAGCTTAACATGTAAATTTGCATGTTGATGGATATTTCCATTATACTGTTTTTCAATTATTTTATATTATACGTTTATACTATGATTTTTTAAACATTTTTCCTTTAATCTAGAGCATGAATTATATCACCCTGATTTATTTCAAAAAAAATCACGCAAAGAAGGGTTAAGTATTTTATTCACAACGAAAAACGAAAAATAATGAGCAATTTGAAGCAAAATCTTATTATATTGTTGTTTACAATTTTTTTTCAGACAAGGCATTCTCGAACAGTCAGCTTTAAGGGAGCTCAAAAGACACATTGCTTCGAAGAGATTCGTGTTGATGCAGGAGTTCAATAAAAGAAACAAGGCTATGGTTTGTAAGTATTTCGTATTATCAACCTTTATATAATATTTTTAAAAATGAATTCGTTTAATAACAAGATATATAATTTCATCTGGAATAACAAGCTTATGGTAATTCCTTTAATAACTAGATATGTAATTTGATCTACAATAAGAAGCTTATGGGAATTCGTTTAATAACTAAATATGTAATTTCTTCTGCAATAAGAAGCTTATGGAAATTCGCTTAATAATTAGATATGTAATTTCATCTGCAATAAGAAGCTTATGGGAATTCTTTTTATAACGAAGAATACAATTTCATTCATTATGAGAAATTCATTTTAGACCTACTGATAAAAATTTCATGTTCATAAAGAGTTCATTTTAGAATGAGAATTATAATCTATAATAAAGAGTTTATAAGGAATTCATTTTAGAACGATGGATAAAAATTTCATGTATAGAGAGAGACACGTCCGTAAAGAATTCATTTTAGAATGGGATTTATAATCTATAATAAAGAGTTCATAAGGAATTCATTTTAGAATGGGATTTATAATCTATAATAAAGAGTTCATAAGGAATTCATTTTAGAACGATGGATAAAAATTTCATGTATATAGATATGTTCATAAAGAATTTATTTTAGAATGGGGTTTATAGTCTATAATAAAAAGTTAATAAAGAATTCATTTTAGAACGACAGATAAAAATTTCATGTATAGAGATATATTCGTAAAGAATTCATTTCAGAATGGGGGTTATAATCTATAATAACGAGTTAAAGAATTCATTTTCGAATGTAGGTATAATCTATAATGAAGAATTTTAGAGTGGAGGTTATAATCTATAATGAGGAGTTCTATAGAATTCATTTTAGAATAGGGTTATAATCTATAAAGAGGAGTTCATAAAGAATCTCATTTTAGAATGGAGATTACAATATATAATGAAGAGTTAATAAAAAATTCATTTTAAAATGAAGGTCGTAAGCTATATTGAGGAGATTATAAAGAATTCATTTTAGAATCGGGGTTATAGTCTATAGTTAGGAGTTCATAAGGAACTCATTTTAGAATGTGGGTTATATTCTATAATGAGGAGTTCATCAAGAATTCCCTTTAGAATGTTGATTATAATATATAATGAGGTTGCTCACAAGTAATTCATTTTAAAATGAAAATTATAATCTATAATGAGGAAATCATAAGGAATTCTTTTTAGAATGGAGGGGAGTATAATCTATAATGAGAAGTTCATAAGGAATTTATTTTAAATGAGGTTTATAACCTATAATGAGGAGATCTTTTGAAATTCATTTTAATTTTTTTTTAAGCCTTAGCTAAAAATTGACCTACACTTTTCGCTTTTTATTTGATTTCAGTTCTAAAATAAAGATAATAATTTAAACAAAAAGAAATAATACAGGAATTAAAAATTGCAATGGAAATTAAAAATAGAGCAACCTTTTGAAATATCCATTCATCAAAAATTAAATGAATAATTAAAAACTTTGACGCGATGTCATATCGGTTTAACTTGTTCTTTATTTTTAATGTGTTACCAAATTTTTAGAAAAGAAAAGAAAAACGATGAAATTCAGAAACAAAATTAGTACCCGTAGTGTAAGGTGATGTAACATAGTTATTAACTTATAGTCCTTCAGAAGTAAAAGAATAATACACATTTCGGTCGATAGAAAGAAAATGGTACTACTGTGCTAAAAATTATTATACTGAACATGCAGTACTTTTATCATAAACATTTATTGCTACTTGTCCAATATCTGTAGCTATGTCTTCACTCCTGAATGTGGGAAGTCCCTCAATTTTGATTTATTAAAACATCATAAATCCGATACCCCATTTTTTTATTTTCTTAACGACGAAGCTGTTTTGCGTTTCTCTCTAATGGCCATGATTCGGATTCTCTGGCAACCTAAAAATTGTATTTGTTTATATTTAATCATTCAAGTTACAAATAAACGGAATTATGGCTTTTTAACAACGACTGCACCTCTTTCAACTTTACAAAACAATAACTGTTGTCTATAATATATATATATAGAGAGAGGGGGGGAGGGTGTTGCCGAATTCGACCGACAAACTCAGAGGGGTGATAGTAGGCATCAAGAGAATAAAGAATCACCATACAACTTGGGGTCCTAAAATAATAGAAGGCAGGAGAACTGTTGGAAACTGTAAAAAATAACAAATGGTGTTTCAACTATGAATTTTTTTTAAGTGAAAGCACATTCATAAAAGTTTTTTTCTTTTCATGCTGGTAACATGCGGCAACACCCTGTGTGTGTATGTATATATATATATATATATATATATATATATATATATATATATATATATATATATATATATATATATATATATATATATATATATATATATATATAATCGAAGCCGCATATATAAGCATATACCGCACAGCCTAGAATTTTTGAGCAGGGCATCATTAAATACCTCCTATTTAATTTGGATCGTCCTGTGTATTAAGAATAATATCGTGTAAATGATGATATAATTTTCATGTTCGTTTCTGATCATACATAAATATTGGAAAATCTATCACAGAAAAAAAGAAATCTTATTTTTTGTCTAGTAAGAAATTCAAAAGATACCACACAATGATTTTTTGAAAATGTTTATACTTAAATTTCCCTCCCAGGTTCAATCTTCGTAGGAAAAACTTTCTTAAGACAGAATTTAATTTCACTTTTATTTAAAGTTAAATGTATCTTGATAAACTGAGATAATTAGTTTTTTCAAACTATATTGAAATTTTAAAATATTTCAGTCTTTCTGGTTTATCTATAATAGTAAATAGTATTCTAAAAGATAGTTGAAATTAAAGAACGGATTCCAGACTGCTCTGAAAATAAGATGCTTTTAAGTTTATTGCTTTTCCTGAAAAACGATCGCATTTTTTACAAGATTTGTTACTATTCCTAACTTTTATTCCGTTATTCAGTTTGATAATTACATAAAGAAACTAATGAGGCGTATTAAAAAAACTTCTGAAACTTTGTTTTCGTGAAGGTAATTACACATCACTTCCATTATATTAAGTGCTCTTTTGTTGGCAGATTTCAAATAAAATACAGAAATCATAAAAATGAATTTTGTTTAAAGTTATTAAATAGAAAATCAGTCGAGTTAGTGAAAGGTTTATATCGAAAATCTATAGAGTTAGGGAAATGTTTATAAAATTATCAATGTTAAAGATGATGAACTCAGGAAGATTCAAAATAACAAAGAATTCTGTAATGGAATTTAAAATGAGCCAAAACTCACAAATTCATTTTTAATACTGTTTAAAGAAACAGTTTCTGTTAAAAAAAAAGGTTACTAACTAGGAAAAGTAAGATTTATTTTCTGGTGAAATTTTAATCTTCAATTACGGAAGTTTTTCAGCAATAAATCCCATTTAAAAATTATTTTCAAACATTTTTACCAAAATATATACAATATATATAAAAAATTCTTTTAAAACTCTGGAAATTAATTTATTTGCTGTATACTAAACTCTAAACTCCTTCATTCAAGCAACTCACACGTTAAGGTTCATGCCTTCAATACCAAATTTAGTATTAAAACACCTACAAGATGCTTCTTGTACCATTCTTTGACCCTTTTGGTGGATGATTTTGGTACCAATAGATATGTTCAACGCTCAACATCATTAAAAAAATCAAAAAGTTTGCTTTTGATTTGTTGAATAAAATATCAGCCTACCAGATTAAAGTTTCTACTTTGCTTACATATCAAACAAACCGGGCAGCTAAATCGAATCAAGCATTGTTAAATAATATTTACATTAAAATGATATAAATAAAACAGGATTATTTCTTCAGATTTAAAGGATTAAACAATTTTATTATGACTTTAGTGCTAATAATTAGCAACAATTAAATATTAATTAACTGTTAACTAATTATTTGAATAAATAATTAAAATAATTAGTTATTAAAATATTTCTAAAAATATCTTGTGATCATATTAGTAAACATAACCTTGATATAGTATTTTTAAATTACTTACTTGAAGCATTTCATCAATAATATATGGAGTAATTATTGATTGAATACTCCTAAGTGCTTTGACGATATGGTATCAGAATTTCAGCTTCAAGAAAACACAGGATAATTGGATTGCGAGTTTGTGACCCTGTTTGGCAACATCCGCTAGGTTCTTGGACCTGATAAGTTCGGGATCAAATCTTTCCACGCATGGATCCAGTGCGAAAATCCAGAGAAATAGTACCGAATCAGGTGTCTTCCTCATCGTCTGACCACATTTCAAAATTACGAGATTCATGCTGAAATAGCTCACAAGTAGTTTAAATCTAGGACATTGATTTAATTGAACTAAATTCAACATACAACGCTGAAGCAGTTATCAACCATTTTTTAATGTAATAATTCATTTAGTAATGTGACAAAATTTATATCATCTTATTCTGATATATTATCATACGCTTTACCTTTAAACTAAGTACACACATATCGGTTATTTTCGACTCATGCAATTTAAATTTCTGCCTTACTCTGTCTTAAACCTTTATTCCAGTGATTCCCAACCTATAGGTGACGGTCCACTTCAGGTTCTCGAATAGCGTAATAATGGTTTATAGAACCGAGTTTTCATATTTGTTTTAGGTGCTTCTATCCGAAAAATGAAGACGAAAGCCTATTGGAACAGAAATATTTTTGAAGAATATTTCATAAAGAAATTGAAAGTATCATTAAATGAATAATACCAATTAACTCCTTGGGGCTATGTGGGTTTAAAACTGCCCCACCTTTTGCTTAACTTTTTATGCATAGTGGGATATATTACAACTCAACTCGAAAAGATGACTTTACTCATAGTCATACAGTGTAATATTTTATTTAAAGTTTTTCATTCTTTAGGCACTGATCTGCACTAACGGTAAATGAGTAAATAAGTAAAAGAAATATATACAATCAAAAGTTGTGCATGCTGCTGGGATTAAGGATGGTGTGTTTGATGCAGTGAAATTTTATCGTTCATAACAGTGTGTGTTGATTTATTAGGAGTGATTAAATTATTTTTTTAAAAAATTATATTATTTGATGTTTTATATCCATTTTGAAGCTGCGAAGTAATAGGATTATGTACGCCCTGCTATTTTTTTTTTTTTATTTAATAATAAAAAAAATTCTGTTTTATTAGGGGTTTTTTTAAACCACGTGCCTCAAAGAGTTTAATTATTTATCGTGTGACGAGATTCTGAAGCTGTTGGTCATTTTCTGGATGAATGTTACGCAACAAAATCCAACATTTACCAAAATTGCACAGAGAGTTGATGGAGTTCTCGGCACTCATCTGTGTGAACGCGCTTTCTAAACTTCAGTCTTTTTTGTTGTTGTTGTTGCTTTTAACCTAAGTACAGAAACAAATTGAATGTAGAAAGTGACTTGAATACGAAGCCATCAAGTTTTCTTTTTTCAGGATATTGATTTTCTAGGGAGGGACAAATAATGTCAAAATTTCACTGAGCTCCTTGTTTTGAATTTCAATCGCATATTTTTAAGTTTTGTTCTATTATGACAGCTAAGAACACCAATACATTTTTATATGCTATATATACAGGGTGTTCCACAAGGTATGCAGCGTCTAATATTTACAGATTCGGATAGAATAGGCCAAGACGAGTATTTTGATGTATAACATGTGGGGTCCCCGAATATAGCGTCATGGTCTAATTACACATGGTCTAATTAATTATATAAATATATATATTATGTTTGTATTTTTTGTATAATTAGTTAGAGGACCTTAAAATATTTTTTGATAACAGGTGGTCCGCATAACCGAAAAGGTTGGAAACCGCTATGATCTACTGATGTATTTAGATTCTCTATTGTCATAAACTAAATAAATGCACTTAATACAAAAATATGTTAAAATATTCAAATGGATGCTTTACATTAAAACATAAAACTACATTAATGCTGAATTCCATTTAAAACTACAATTATAATAAGTTCCTACCAACTTCAATTACTCGTAACAGTCTCCTTTGATTTACATTTTTACGCACTGGTAAAATTCAAAAACATGAAAACTTATTACTGATTTTAACTAAATTTTATATGTCTGAAAATATTTATATATTTACAAAAGGGGGGAAGAAATGCAAAAGGCATTCTTCGATTTACTTTTATTTATTTATTTATGTTAAAGCAAACATTATTTTTTTTTTACCTTATTTAACACGTTCGCTTCCAAAATTCATGTTTGGGATTCGGACAATGTATCTAATTAGATATCTTCTTCTTTGCTATCTTTTATATGAGTGGTGAAGAGGTCATTTATTTAGAAAGTAATTGTGAGTCACAGGCGATTCATGCGGCAGCTAACGTGTTCATTTTGAGACATGCTCCTCCTTTAGCTGATTTTGGCATGATTTTTTTTTCTATTTGTAAGCTACTATCTCCCTGAATGATTGGTGTGAAGCTATGGAAGCAGCAGTGGGATTGGGTCTTCCATGGCGATTACTTTGCCCGAAACTGGCCGTTTATGATCCAGAAAAACAGCTAGTCGAGTATTCTACAACTTTGGAAGATTACCACACTTATACTGAAGGACTGATAGAGGTACGTATAAACTGAGTAAAAACTTTGTTTTCGATAAATTCGAAAGTTGGAAACATAATAATGGCAAGCATTTAATTAATTGCAGCCGATATAGCATTGGTATAAACTGAAACACCTATAGCTGAAGCAATGCCAGTTTCATGATGAGTTGAATGAAACGAAGTCTGGAACAGCTCAATATTGAAACATAATTGATTTTTCATTTTTCCTCGTTAGGGTTGGGAGTCACTCGATCTGAATTGAAACTCCAGTGATTCAATGATTCAAAAACTGTTTCATTAGTTCTTAAAACGATGAATTTCTCCATTCGATTCATCAACAGAACCGGCTTTGCTTTCAGTATTGTTGAAAATAAGTTGCAAACAACGTTGGTGCTTACATAGGACTATGAACATCTCAGGCTTATACCAACGTTGAATCAGCAATAATTATAGAGTTGCCACTATTAAATTTCCAACTGCAAAACTGATTGTGTTTGCATTTATCATAAAATGGTTTTTTACTGGTGTGATCAGATATGCCATTTGTGATCAAGAAACAGCATATATCGTCATTTGAAAACATCTGTTCAGAGTGAAATCATCAAAACAACTGCAGTCATCACCAAAACAGCTGCAATATTTAATCAGAGAGTGACGAATGATAAACAGTCTATGAAAGTTTATTATTATTTATCCCGAGTTTCCATTCTACGCTTGCTTGAGCATAACTTTCGTGGCCATGAAAACCATGGGCCGTCGTATTATCTTACGAGTTCAAATCTAAAAGCAAAATATAGCGGAGACAATGGGCTTTTAAAAGAAAGAAGAAATTCTGACTTTTATTATTCTGCTTTTAGCATTTTTATGAGATCACCAAAAGCATTAAGTGCATAAGAACGATAAAAAAAATATTTTTGTTATTCGAAATTTGATGTGCCAACTTTTTACTTTTTGTACTCGCGCTTTATCATTATTCCTTACAAGTGATTCTAAATTACTTTCTGCTTATTCGCCAAAATTCAAATACAGGCAAAAATGAAACTATCAAATACCTAAAGAAAATCAAATAAATAAATATAAATAAACTACCAAACAGACACCATTTGCGACTGCCTTCAGAGTAAAAATGCATTTGATAAAATGATTTCTTGCAAAATGTGAGCAGTTTTTAATATTTCTATGAAATTTAATTTTTTTAATATTTTCTTAAAAATAGAATTTTGGTAATCGATTTTTGAATCAATTCCTAATAGGCTAAAAGGATGAAATTTACCTTACTAAATTTATCAACCAAATTTGTAATTTATTGAAGAAAGATGGCACATTTGGGCCTGTCTGAACATTTTTTAATGTACAATGATTAAAAGAATTACTGAAATAAAAAAAATATTGGAATTTCTTTGCGATTATCTTCAAAGCAATGCATTTACCTATAAAATAATTACTCTTTAAAATACAGAAACTTTAATACAAATATTGCTTATTTGTATTAAAGATGGTCAAATTAAGGAAACTGGTTTCTCAGATAGGAAACTATTTTTCCAAATTAGACCATTACATTCTTTTCAAAAGATTAAAAGCAACTTATGTCGTTGCAGCATAAATTGGCTATTTTACGACTCAAACATTTTTTAATTAAAATACCAGTCCGACCTAGGCCTTGTGAAAATTCGCAAACTCTTTCTTGTTTTAAAAATTCCATACTGATACATACAAAATAGCATCCTCTATAAGATATAAAATTCTGTTAAATTAATTCTAATATTGTTCTCTGTCTTAGTTTAGGTTTATTGATTTATAAAATAAATTGTCTTCCTTTTAAAGGATGGCCATACTCTTCTGGAGGCTTTATATCAAAATAAAGAAATTTTGGAGGCGGTATTTAATATGATTGACAGAGATGGTCATGGTAAGTAAAAATTTTTCGTCATGCATATTTCTTTTTTTTTTTTTTTCGTCATGAATTTTTTTATTATTATTATTATTTTCACTTGCGTATATTTTTAAATGGTTAAATATTTATCCTGTTATTTTAAATAGTTAAGTATTTATATTGTTATTTTAAATAGTTAAATATTTATATTGTTACTTTAAATAGTTAAATATTTATGTTATTATTTTAACTAGTTATATAACAATAGTCTTGTTATTTTAAATACTTGAAAATACTTATATTCCTCAGATGTATATATTTTTAAATGCTTTGAAGATTTCATCATTTTTTTTCCGCAGCCAGAAGCAAGCTGGACCGTCATCCAGGTAAGAAGTTAAAAAGTCATTCTTAACGTTGACTGCCAAGGAAAATTGCAAGTTTTGAGTCCCAGAAACCAATTTGATTCAGTCATATACAGGATGTGTCATAAAATCGTGCAAACTTTAAAAAAAATCACAAGAAAAATTAATGCAAGAAAAAAATTTTGTTTGTTGGAATATGTTCAGAAAGCTAATCGGATTTTTTGTCCGTTTAAAAATTATTCAAAAAATGACCAATAGATGGCGTTATCACATCAAACTGAGATGGTTTATACAAATCAGGAAAACAGAGTACAGTAACTTAACACAGCACATTTTATTTTAAAACTAAAGATATTCAACATAACTGCCACCACAAGATATTAAGCCTGTCGGGCGCGTAACTACAGCTGAGTGTAGCATGCCGGCATCAAGGCCACCGACGACATGAATGATATATTTTACCTTCACGAAAGTGGTTGGACAGCCCCTGTAAACAAGAGACTTTTGGTATCCCCACGACCAAACGTCCACTGGAGTAAGGTCAGGTGATTGTGAGGGCCGCTTAATCTTACATCCTGGGCTTAGCATTCGGTCCTCAGTGAATGTGGCTAGGTGGGACATCTTAACGGAACGACCAATGTGAGATGGAGCATCATCTTGCGTAAAGGTGACGGCAGGTAATGAGCGTCTTTGCTGCAAAGCAGGCACAACGTGATTTCGCAAAAGCGTTAAGATACCATCCTGTGATGATGGAACAAGTTTTCTTGGTTTTTCGTGTGAGCATCATTTATCGGTCATATTTTAAATAATTTTTAATGGGGAAAAATTCAAATACTTTTTGAACATATCTCCGAAAACCGCAATTTTTTTTCGGGCATTACTTTTTTATCATGATTTTTTTTAATTTTACACAAATTTATGGCGCATCCTGTAATATTATTCATAATCTTGAATACGCTAAAGTTTCTACGTCTTCATGTTAACCTTGAATAAGCCAAGTCCTGGACATGATCACAAACTACAATTTATCTTATAATTGACAGTCAACGTGTTAAATGGATTTGTGCTGTTATGTAAACTTGTCGAATGCTACTCTTAATGTGAAACATTCGTTAAACAGAACAATTTTTTCTATAGAAATCCATAATAGATAGTAGTGTAAAATAGAACAATGCGTTCCATTCGAAATAAAAACATATTCAAACAAATTTATAATCAAGTAATCTATTACTAACAATGCGTGCTTTTTTTATAAGAAAATTGTCTTCAAAATTTGT
The DNA here is from genome assembly GCF_947563725.1 of Argiope bruennichi. Classification (NCBI taxonomy): domain Eukaryota; kingdom Metazoa; phylum Arthropoda; class Arachnida; order Araneae; family Araneidae; genus Argiope; species Argiope bruennichi. The sequence goes on from NC_079162.1 coordinate 90,597,963, forward strand.
TGAAAATGAGACACGCATTATTGTTTAAAGAATTTGTAGCTCGCATAGCTACTGCCTTATCAAGATGATGCTTCTCAACATAGGATATAATAAATGCCCTTGCTTTCATTATCTTCCTTTCTTCACTGGAGGTTGTTGCTCTGTTTCGTCTATTATTTCTTCCTCTCCTGACCAAATCTCCTCCGCAGCCTTTTGCTGTGACACAGAATAAGTTCTTGTATGTTCTTCCATAAAATCAATTTCATTATGATCCAAGTCTAGTCCCATAATGGCCAAAGAAAAACCTCGTCAGTTAAGGCACTATAAGCACTTGTTCAAGCCCCTCGGATTCTGCCAAAACTTCCATGTAAATATAAAAGTTCTCTTCAAAGATGAGTTCAGTATAGAGTGATACATGTTAATCTAGCAAGTGACGTTACAGTGCCTCCTCGACACTCGTCCTGCGAAACATTGCTACTTAGGCGAGTCACAAATTACATTTGCATTTATATTTTGCTTTGCTTGTTATGCCAATCACTCATTATACGAAGTGCTCGTTAAGCGAATTTTGACTGTATTCTCCTTACCTTAAATTAAAAACTACATTCACAGAGTGTTTTTAAAAAAATATAGTATTCTAATATCGCTGTCTACATTTAATTACAAATTAATTTTTAATTGTTAAAAGATTAAATAATTTTAAATAATTTTTTCATTGAAAGGTTTTATTATTCAGACGCATTCATAAAGAAAAATAATTTTTAATTATCACTAAATTCTCATTTCTTACTTTGCAATAATTATGACACTCGATTTTTTAAATTATTCCCATAAATCAAATTCCTTTAAAATAGGAAATTATACGAATCCAGTAAATATATTTTATTTCATAGCAGTATTTAGAACTTTCATATGAAAGCCTTCCTAAGCTGAAATTTCCAACACAATTCAAAGCGTTAAAATGTATCAATACGATTCTGCTCTTTTCAATTAAAAAAAATTGCCACTTGTGTTTTTGTGAAAATAAAAAATATGTAAAAAAAATGGTTCAGGAACGTGACGAGGAGATACTTTTCACGAGTCAGCATTTTGCCATTGGGCGGTAGCGTTTGAAGTCATAATTGAACGTGATCTTTCATTCCTCTCGTCGATGACACTTCGGATAATTATGATCACCGTGTAAAAAATGGGGGGAAAAAAAGAAGAAAAATCTTATTTTTGAAGTCGGCACCTTTGTGAACCATCTACTGACGTTTTGTTGAAATAATTTAGCAATCGAAAGAAATCTTGCTACCTCTAAGAAATCGGCAAAATTATACTTGTTGTGAAGAGGAAAAGAAGATTCTGCTTCTTATGTTTAATACTTTTATTCAACAAAATCGACTCTTTACTCAAAAATACATTATTTTTGTATAAATCAGCAGTTAGTTCGTATTGTTGTTTTAAATATCTATTGATTATCTAGAATTGGTGTATAATCCGTGTGAATTGTCAGCAATCAGTTACATAACCAGTGTGAATAGTCGGCAATCAATTACATAATCAGTGTGAATAGTCGGCAAACGATGATGATACTGAAGATAAACAATTAAAGGGAAAACAACTGTATAAAAGTTTGTGATCTTAACGAGAAAACAAATGGCGAAAAGCAACCGGGAAATTCTTCATCATATTGAAGACAAACAATTAAATCGAAAATAACTGCATAGAAATTCGTCATCTTACTGACAAAACAAATGCCGAAAAGCAGCCGATTTTAAATATATCACATGGAATTATTAATAAACAAATGTCAATTTTATTGTCTTTAGACCATAATAAACTTCCGAATCCCATATATGCTACTTGATCACCAAAATTAGAAAACTCTATTTTCGGTTATAAAACTTAAGTTCTAAAATAACATAAATAATCTGGTTGCACATATTCAGTGCAAGTTATGGATAAAAAGAAAATAAAAATCTTGAACCAATTAAAGGAAGTTACACAGTATGTTAGAGGAACCACCGATATCATAATCATCAGTCTTGAAAGGCGATGTAATGGAAAATCTTTATTTAATGATTTTATAGTCAAAAATGAAAAAGGCCAATAGCACTAACTTTCACGGATTTTCTAAAATTTTCTCAGAAATTTTTAAATTCCTAGAAATTATTCAAAAGATTTTATTTACAGTGAAACTTAGCTAATAGGAAATGTTTTAACTCAAATTCGATTTTTTTTCTTATGGTCTCTTAAATTTTATATTAAAATAATATTAAGATAGTGTCCATAATTCGCATATATTTTGGTTATTACAATATATAAACCAAAACTTATATTCATTTCTGAACTGTTTTGATCATTTAAATATGTCTATAAAATATGTCTATTAAATATATCTATTAATGTCTATTAAATATGTCTTCAGTGATCGTAGGAGAATAATTTTTAAATTTCTTAATTTACTTGAAACATCGTAGAAATTTTTATGAGCCATTAGAAAGATCAAAAATTCAGTGATCAGAAATCCAGTTTCAAAGTTTTTCTTCTCTCTCACTCTCTTCTCTCTCTTCTCTTTCTCTCTCTCTCTTCTCTCTCTCTCTCTCTCTCTTCTCTCTCTCTCTCTTCTCTCTCTCTCTCTCTTCTCTCTCTCTCAGTCTCTCTCTCAGTCTCTCTTCTCTCTCTCTCTCTCTCTCAGTCTCTCTCTCTCTCTCTCTCGCTCGCTCTCTATATCTGTCTTTGTCCTTCTATTTTCATATGATCCACCAGGAATTTCAATCTTTAGAACCTGACTCCCCGAATCAGTGTAGCAATTAATAGAAATTTTCGGCATACTTGTATGTTATTCTTACATTTAATGTTTGCACAAGAATTTGAGAATGCTTGTTCTGCACTATAGAGCTGCATGATTTTTGCCATGAGATGAAATTTGAAATCGCTTTGTAAATGGAATGAGTTTCATCTTTTTAGAATTAGTTGCTGTGAAACAAAATCTTAAAATAATTTTAAAAAGATTATTTCTGAATTAACTTTCTTTGAAAAGTTAAAAATATTTCCAATATGGACTTCACTTTAAAATTAAAAAGAACAAATATTAACGGAAAAAAAGAAATAAGATTTCAGATTTAAATAATGAAATGTATGTCTAGTAAATGCATGTCTAGTAATCTAAAGTAAATTTGAACAAATGCAATATTTTAAGTGAAGTGAAGTAAAGTGAAGTCCAATTCCTGTCTATTATATTTTTATTTATTTCTGCGTTGCAATAAAAGGTTTTGAATGTGCAATTATCGTGATCTTGCCATCATTATTAACATTGATTTGTCTATATTTTTATAGTGCACTTACATGGAATTCTTATGGATATAACGCTGAATCTATACAAACATGGAGAGAAATCTATATATGCTACAATTAGTTAAGGAATTTTTTTTTATTATGGAGTCAGATTTTTCCCCATCTTATTTCCAATTGTTTTGTTTCTAATATACTTTGAGATTTGTATTCATATTTTTGATGTGTGTGTGTTTTTTTTTCCCCTTCACACGGAGATTATGCTTAGGAGACAAATAAAGAGATACACTGGAAATATTTATTTATGATTTTAAATTAAAAATATTTATATATGATTAAATTAAAAAATTAAAACTAGAAATTAAAGTTATTTGCAAATAAGAATATATAAGTTAAGGTAAGATAAGTTTAACAGAAAGTAAATAACTATATTTAATTATTCGCATTGGAGTTTACAGAATATGGTAAAACCCAAAAGCGCGATCACATCCGAATCCTTTGTCTCTCTTGATAAATGTTCGAACTTGCGTTTGACAAGGAGCAACACTAAATCTCAAACCCCTTATTTTGATATCTTCAGCACTGCAAAGGACATAAAAAATTACAATCAACAAGTTTACAATTGGTTATTGATTTGAGCTGCCATCTAAGTGTAGAGAAATAAGTTAACAATTGCAGATGAAATATATAAGTTGTACTCGACGCTGCAGGCTAATTTTGAATGAATATATTATTAAAATCAAAGGAAACTTTTTCTGGATATATTTAAAAACCGAGTTTTTAATTAGTTTCATGAAATTTAATTAAAATCTGGAGAAGCAAACTTTCAAACCGATAAAATCCGCAATGTTTTTGTTTTTTTTTGTGCCGGAAGCAAAAAAAAAAAAATAATAATAATAATAATTGAACGAAAAGAATTTCTCCACACTTGATCCAAGCTTTCAAATTATGGTTCTTTATTATTTCATCACACAACTTTTCATACTTTTTTATTCTTGGGTGTATTTAAAATTCTCAGACAGCTCTTCATAATGAAGCAAATGTCATAAATGTAACATTTGAACGACTTTAGATTTCATTTTTTATTATTATATTCATTTTCTTTATTCGCGAGGTCTTTGCTTTTTAATAACATCGAGAGAATGATTATTATTTTGATTGGTTATTATTTTTTAAATATATTTCTCAATAATCATGATAAGTTTTAACAATCGTAAAAAATTGCACATTAATTCAAAAATTTATTTTTAAATATTTTATAATACAAAAAGTAAAGTATTGTAAAATAATTCATGTTCGATGGAAACATTATACATAATGAAGTTATCGTAAAAATTGTATTACTTTTGTACCAAGTTCCTTTGTCATGTTCGATTTATCATCCACAATTAATAAATAATATCGAAAATCGCACAGATTATTTAGAACTAATACACCTACGCGTTCTTTTATATTTTAGAAAAACAAAGTTAAAAAGCATTTCAAAACTAACGCACATCATATGTGAAAGTTATGTATTTTTTTAGAGGGATGACATATAACTTTAATGCCTGTCTTCTTACAAAATTGTCGGTGAATTTTTAAAAATCCACATCCAAATATAGGAACACTGTTCGTTAAATCTTACGAAGTCTGCCTCCTTTCACTTCACTTTATTGATCTGCGTGTCGTCTTCATTTTTATTCTTCTCATCACCATTTCTCTAATTCTTTGAACAAGTTTGATTATTTTATCGCCATCAAGAAAGAGTATGAATGGAGCAGATTTGTCTATATCCATTCAAGCCACACCTCCTCTGAACTAATCTGTTACATTATTTTTCACTTTCTTGTATACAGGATGCGGCGAAAACACCCGGAAAAACAATTTTCAATACAGCTTTATTAAAAATAAATTAATTAACAAAATATAACAAATAATAATAAGAGTGGACTTTTATTGGTTTCAGAGTGACCACATTTTGCAGCGATGCAACGGCGCAAATGCCTATTGAAATCTTAGCAATGGACCACAAGTCTTCTATCTTTATCCCCTTCACAGATTTATTTTCTTTTCTATAAAATTAGATTAAGTCTTCAATTTTGGGAATGTTTTGTCGTTTTGATTCAATTGAGAATTCATATAGAACACTTGAGATATTTATTTATTCTATGTAATTTTTGTATAGCATTATAGCAATTATGAACACCTTAATTGTTGTTTAAAAGAGGCAAAATAAGATAAATCGATGCATGCATGGCGTATGGTCGAACCGGTTAAGGAGATAATCTCAAGTGTTTTATACGAAATATAGAACACTTGCGTTCTGTTGTACAGTAGTGTGTTGTAGAGTGTTCTGTAGTATCTGTCATTCCCACCTAAGCGATTGATTTAGAGAGTCCAAGCATTTGTGTGGTTTAGTGCAAGCTCTAGATTGGAAAATGGACACTGTAATTCATAGAATTGCTATCTGGCGAGTAGGGTAGCCATTCTCCAAATGATCAGTTTACATTGCCAAAATGCTTTTTGGCCTCTGGAAGTACAACAACTTCTAGTACCGCTGATACACTTTCTGATTTATTTTAACGCCCTCATCCACAAAATCCAAAGGTTTTTTACCACTTCCGCAAATTCCGTCCCAGATCATAACCGACTTTGGATACTGGTAATGTTCAACAATTGCTTAGAACGTCTGCAGACCTGATCCTATCGTTCTGGGAGTTACGAGATTGTTGAACGGTAAAGAGTTTCTCATCATTGAAAAGGAATATCTCCCGGCGCTGCCTGCGGAAAACTTTTGAGCGACCCATCGCAAAAGTTTTCCGCATCTTTAGAGCCGCACGAGTTTGTTTTCTTCAATGAGAAACTGAAATTTTTGGAACTTGTAAGGCTTCAGTCCAGGCTTTGTTTTTGCCATTCACCGCACTGATCGGACACTTATTCCTATTTCTCAAGTGATCTTTCTCATGAAAGTCCTCGAATTTCATTGATGGCCTTACGATAACTGGAAATGTTCATAGTATATTTTCGTCTACTTCCTGGACGTCGACCACCATCAACAAGCTCTTTGAAACAGTAGATTGCAGCAAACATTGTTTGCCGAAGCACATTAAGCAAACGAACGATTTCACACTGTTTCTTTCCTTGCTTAAACTACTCTAAAATAGTGTATCTTACGCTTGATGTTCTAAAAAAACCCAAAAAGCATTGCATAACTAAGAGGTGTAGTATAAAATATTTTATAATTAAAGTGATAGACAAAAAGAAATGAACACACAAATTAAAAAGAAATTAATTAATTTCTATTCTATGATGCAATAACTTTGTCCGAGTTCTTTTGCCACATCCTGTACAAAGTATAGAGAAAGTAATGTAATTATCAAATAATTCAAATTTGACGATTTTGACGACTCGTGACTGAATTCGAAAAATATATTTTTAGAAAATGCCTATCTGTGATAAAGATAAATTCAAAACGCTTTGAGATAGACAGCTGATATTTATTATACGGTCTATGCACTAAATTTTTTATTTCTGTCAAATTTTGTTCAGAGAAAGTCTGTCTAACCGACTGTTCGAATAAAAGTTGATATGATAACTACTAAATGAAGAGAGCTAGATGGATAAAATTCGGCACCCAGGTTTTACATCTATAGTGCAGAAATCTATTAAATTTTGAGCCAAATCCAAGAAGGGGTTGACCATCTGTCTGTCTGTGCTTTCAGAAACATGTAAACACTATAACTGAAAAACGCAACTACTTAAATATATCAAAAAGCGCAGCAATTTTATTATTATCTGTGAACCGTTTTCGGTATGGGCTATTAAAATTTTTAAAATACAATGAAAAGGTGGATTTAAAGAGATTAATTGGTAATCTAAACATAGAATATTTTTTTTTTTCTAGTTCCCTTTCACGGGTCCCTATTTGGGGACATCTAGAGCAAGTGATTCGGATGAAAATCATTAGAGATAATTTAGTAAATTTGTTATGGCAGTAACCATAATTAAAATTTAGCTTCATAAACTTTTTAAATTATATTCTAAGAATTTTTTTTAATTTATTATCCATTAAAAATATTAAAAATACACAATTTTATACATTTTCTACAAAAAATTATTCTAAACTAAATTTAATATATATAAAAAAAGAAAGCGAAAAATATTTCCAGTTTAATACAAATACTAACTAAAAATTAAAATTAACAAACTAATATGCAAAAAATAAATATTTATTATATTTAAAGTATAAGATTTAAAATTTTATTGAAATTTAGAGTATTTAATAAACATTATAAAAATTGAAAATATCTCATCATGAAATTCCTCGAAGCAAGTAGCATGATCTGTTTGTCTTTTACATAAAGTGATCGTGCATGTTTTGCATGCTGAATATGTTTTCTGCATGAAGTTACCCTTTCCATGCGCAGAAATTAGATATGTTGCTGATCGGCAGTGTCCCCATCTAGGGAGACCTTCCGAGTCACCATTTTTGATACCTTCAAAAATAAATTTAAACCTGAAATAAAATTATAAATTAGTACCTCAAGGATATTGAAAGAATGGGAACAAGTGATTCTATAAGAATTGCAATCTCTGAGAACTTAAAAAAAAAAAATCCCATTTTCTAGCAAAAAATTGTGGTATTTTAAAATGAAAATTGTTCCCATAAAAGAAAATGTTTTCCATCGTGCTGCCATCTACAGGTCTCAAATGAAACGAAATGCTATTTTTCTAATAATTTTTAAAATTTCAAAATGGAAGGTGTTTTGTTTTTTTTTGTTGTTGTTGTTGGTGTCTTTTTTACTTTGTTGTTGTTGTTGTCTTTGTTGTTGTTATTGTTGTTGTTGTTTTTTTTATTACAAAATTGGTGTCCTTTTTTTTGTAACCACAGCGCAAGGAAGGGTAAATTTAGTGTCGTTTACCACTGATTGCTGTATTTAGAATTAATAACATATTTATAATTTTTTTAGGTTCTATCTCTATGGATGAGTTTGTCGATACGTGTTCTTTTCTCGGCGACCAGCTGGGCAAACCTATTCCTCCAGGCACGATTCAAGATTTGGCTCACAGCATTGACATGAACAAAGATGGATTCATCGATCTGAATGAATTTTTAGAAGCATTCAGGTTGGTAAATGGGAATCGTCCTCTCCCAAGTGAAGCTCCGCCTGAAGAAGTACCAGACAACAACTCTGATGGAACTTCTGCAGGAAACGGCAGTTTTCAAGTTGTTGAAGGAGAAGCTGCTTCACAAGCTCCAGAAACAAAGTCTATTGAAGAAGACTTGGACGTAGATGATAACTGTAGCTTACGACTGTATTAACGAGGCCAAATACTTGTAGTTTTGTAGTATAGTAGTTAGTTCTATGTATGCGTTGTTGTTGTGAGGGCTGTTCAATATAGAATGATCACAATTTTTAAAGTTGATTGTAAAAAAAATCAATAAAAATTAAATTAATATGGCATGTATATCTGGATAAGTGAAAGATAGATGCCAATAACGTCACTGTTGTGACCTTGGCAACCGGCCCAGTACGAGTTGTTTCACTAACGGCTATGCCAAAAACAGTTATGATGCGTGACAAAGATATTGCAATTTTGTTTTTTCCTCAAAAAATTGTTGTTTGAAACCTTTGAGATGCTACGATACGTTTATGGTGAGTCTGTCTGTCATTATAGTACAGCTAAAAAAACGTTTAAAATGTTTAAAGGGGGAAAATAATTATTTCAAAGGAAGATGGACTTGACGCTCTAGTGAAAACTCTAATAGAAGTAAATATCAACATATTTATTGTGATAATGAAAGAAGATCGTCGATTAAAGAGACCTATCAGAAAGGCTACTCAAACGTTGCTCAAAGAAAAACTGCACATATTACATTTTGTGCATTCGAGATTATTCATCCTTTAAAAGCAAACGTCACATGAGTTACTCATTCTCTTTAAAACCCTGCGCCATGTGACTTTTTTTCACATATTTGAAGAAACATCACCGAGGTAAATACTTTCCATCATCAGAGGCAGTGGTGAAAGCTGCGGGGGCAATTTTGAAAAGCATGTTGAAAATAGTTACCAGCATGAATTTGAAGACCAGGAATAAATCCATTGCACGTAATGGGTAGCACTTTTGTAAATACCATATAAATATAAAAGATAAGTACTTGCCATTATAAGTAAGATAAGTAAGAATTATTTTGTGTTCATTAATGGTCACTCTTTATTGAACAGCCTTTGTATTGTCCGTCAAAAAAGTAGCTAGAAACTTCTTATTGCTCGTAATATATAAAAGGTAAATTTAAGGAAAATGTGTCATTTTAATTAGAAATAGGGGAGATCAAGGCAAGATATAGAATGGATTAGTTTATGTTCATATCACTCGAATTTCACTACTTTACGAATACTTTTAGCCCTTCATAAAGCTACTCAATAAAAATGTGGGGCCATTCCTGCCATTTTATAGTTTTTCAGAAAATAATTACGTATTTTGTCTGAAGTTTTATAATTCTCAAACTTTTTAAAGTATTACCTCGTTGAGCAACAATGAAAATATTGAGCTAGTCTTCATTATACTCTTTCATTGCATACAGTTCAAGAAAAATTTCTTAACAGCCTTTAATGTATTGTCTTATATCTTCTAAGAATAAAAAAATGTATTCAATTTTTATCAGGATTGTCACTTTCCTACAAGGTGCTGGAGCAAGATTGTATAACTTTTATATTAACTTTTTAAAATGGTAAAATAGCATCTGTTATATTAAAATAAAAATTTATCTAACTAGGTACAATACAAAAAATATACCATGCCAATAATATGTGAAAAGAAAAACAATTTACCTCTAATTTACTCTGAAATTAAATTTGTTAAAAGGTCGACTTGCCTTATCTCCCTTGTGTATTTTTTAAAAATGTTTAAGCTGCATTTACATAAGGGAACATGTACATACTTATATTAGCATTATCGTCAAATTTCCCAATTGCAATCTTCATTTTTTTGTCTTTTTAATGATTTTGCACAGTTAGAAAGTACTAGCTATAAACTTTTACACATATCAGTTCAAAATATCAGGGATATATAAGAAAAAAGATTCCGGGGCTCTTTGTATATACGCAAATGTAGCAAATGAATCATTTAAAAAATATTTTCCTTTGTTCAAATTTTTCATTTCGATCTTTAATACTGTAATTTTTTTCTAAGAAAGATTTATGCCTTTTTTTTTTAAGTGACTGAATAAGAATTCGAACTACATGTTTTCATTTGCATATTCTATCACAAAAAGATAAATAACTACTAGTTTAGTAGTATTTTTGAGGCATATTGTTTAAAATAATCAAAAAATTAATGCAATTTTAATTTTAGATGGATTTAGGATGGATTAGATAGATTTTAATTTTTTTTATTTTATCAATTAATGTTAATAAAACAAGTTTAATTTAGGAAGGATTAACAATTAATGTTAAAAATTTTAATTTAACATAAGGACTTTTTTTCACGGAAAATACTCAGTAAAAAGGCTAAAAGTTATCCATTTTTACAAATATGTATATTTTACATTTTCAATTAACTTTTAAATTTACAGCTTAAATTTTTTTTATTAGAACTCACAAAAACATTGAAACTAGTCGAAGGATCAAGACCTAAAACATCAGTGTTTCAAATTCCAACTATTTCCATCAAATAGTTTTAAAGATATTTAGCAATAGCAAAACTTTGAGAACAGCAAGCTTGATTTTTGGTTTCTTTGAGGGCTTTTTTAGCTTCACAAATGGAATCTCTGGCAGAAATTTAAAAAAAAAAACAGAAAATAAAGCAGTGCTTTCAGTTTTACTTCAGATAAAAATATTGTATTTCTTTTCAAAACAAATAAAGAAAAAGGATTGATACATGTAACAGATTGTATTTCTCCTACTTTTCATGCGAACTTCAGTTAAGGAAAAATAAGAGTGAGCCACTTACAGCTGTAGAAATGATTTGAAAGATTTTTGTATAGATTACGAGTTTATATCGTGTTAAAAAAGTATGAATGAACAAAATTTTAATGAATAAAATACAAAAACATTTTTTTTTTCGTATATTAAACAATGTCCCTAGATTTTGACAAAATGTCTTTTAAAAAACAATGAAACAGAAGTTTAAAAATTTTTTGGTTAATTAATTATTTTTACTCAACACTCTTTCTGGTAAAAAAATAATTAAGAATAAATTTTTTAAAAAAATTAATTATTTAAAGCAACATTTCGTAGAAATTTGAGCATGTAAACCAACAGGATTATGCTATTTATGTTTCAACCATTAAAGAATGTTTTAGGAAATAAGTATCTGCCTTTTAATTTTCGGCTGCTCCAAAATCTTCTTACTTTAAGCTTGTTCTTAATTAATACGTAAGTTATTCACAATTTTTGATTACTTTAAATGATAAGCTTTGAGAATACTTTTTTTTAAATATTTGTAATTAGATATGCAAATACAGTGCAACATTTGGAATTATTATTTGGCCACTTCTCATCGCTCCTAACGTGTGAATTAAAAAAAAAACCATTGATATCCCTGAGAGTAATGTTATCGTATTAACAAATGAATGAAATCTTGTATACAAGAAATTAATAAAATGATCTATTTGCCAGGCGTGTACACATATATTTTTTCTCGTATGTCTCCATTTTGAACTGATTTGTCAAAAATTTTATATCTGGGGAATTTCTTACAATGTAGAATCGTCTGAAGGATAAAAAAATCGAGGGATGCCATAGAAAATTTGAAGATTATTCATATATAATATAGATGGCCCCTTATACGAATGCAGTTTACATATTTTTGAAGAGAACGCACTTGCGAATCGAATTACATAATTTTTTTAATTTAAGTTTTATGGATTTTGAGCAATAGGAAGAATCCAGAAACATTTTTCATGGACTGTATCTTATCTTCACTTATATACATCTTATTGAAAGGTCATAAAAATCTTTGAAAAAAATGGCACGGAGATTTGAAACTAATGTCTATAAAATCTCCCTTTTTTTTCAAAGTGCCTGAACCAGGGGTTCCCAAATTTTAATTTTTTAAAACTTTTTTCCCAAACTTTGCTACCCACTTTTAGAAATCTATAATCCCGAATCTATAGTAGCCCCTTTCATCCTCAATGCAAAGAATTTTTTGAGATTTTAACTCTTTCAAGCTCGGTGGTTTATTTACTAAACTACTTACATCAACGTATTTAATGCTTGTTAGTTCAGTTTTTAAACCACTATATGAAGATAGTGTATTTTTAAAATTTGATAATATATTTTCTTCATTAAGTTATTGCTAAAAAAACTGAATCACCATGCATTAAATATTTTTATATAAGTTTTTCAGGAGATTAGCCACCATGCTTGAAGGAATTAAACAGGCATCAATTTTTTGCAAATTATAGAAAAATACATATACTTTCTATGTGTAGCGAACCACCATAAACTGGCTTAAGAACAGGGCCAAATTCTTGAAAAGGTACTCAACAACATTGGGCCCTCGAAAATTTGATATATTATTTTCCGATATTTTCTGAGTATATTAATATTACGCTTTTATTTCATATTGCAAGAATAGTACTCTCTCGAAGCATTGTTTAAAATTGGATACCGCTTGAATATTATAACATTATTCTTGCATTACAGGTTAATTATCTTTTACAAATTTTATATTACGTTTTTTAAAAGCTCTAACAATATATGTTGCTTTGTAATTTAAGAAATATCTTCATAATTAAATGATATTTGTATTCTGTTCTGATTTTTTTTATGGTTTTATTTAAAATTTCTTTTAAATCGGTATCTTGAATATTTTTTTATGTGCAAAACACCATATAAAGGTCTCTCAAAAGAGTTTTGTTAGCCAGAATTTGTTTCGTGAAACTATTTATATAGAGAATTAGCATCAATAAAAAACATCTAGTCTAGAAAGTTAGAAAGGGGAAGAGACCCAAATTACCTAAGTACCTCCAAAAGATCTTAATTCGGCCCTGCTCACGATCCACAATTTGGAATCCCCTGGTATAAAAATCCCATATTATAACTTCTAGATGTCGCGTATGCTATAACTGCATCGTATAAAGTTCTTAAATGATTTGGAAAATTCGCTCTACCATCTCTTCGTGGATAGGCAGGCGAGAATCGCACCTGAGGAAAGTTCAAAAAGCAAAATTGTAACGATAGTAGCAAACGCGTTACATTTTGTTAAAATGTTGACGTTGCTTTTCAACGTTAACAGAATTCTTTGTGGCCAAATGTTTGCTACTTACTTTCTCCCTTTTGTAAATATTTATGTTATAAACTTTTCTTTTATTTTATGACTCCCAACTTCTGCCAAATAAAAATTAGATAGTTGAGCGTACTTTTGTTTCATGTTTTTCTTCATACACAATGTGACATCATCATTTTCCAAAAAAAAAAAAAAAGTAAACTACTTCACACGAATGAAAACTACAAACGGAACCACAATTTACAAATTCAAACCAAATAATCATCTTAATAATTAGAAGCAGTTATGCCAAAAGTAACCAACGCTGAAGTAAAATGTTGAAGTATAACTGTATTCCTTAAACTTTACATTCAGAAACGTTACAGAAAATAATTAGGATACGAAGTTTTTCAATATTCATTTATTGATTATTATCAATGAAGGATTAATTAGGCAACTGCCTAAATTCGTTTGGCTGAAAGGGCCTCAAGCAGATAGATTAAAAGATGTTATTTTTCTGGTTGCCAAATAAATAAGTTAGTAATTAAATACAGATTCTATGAATGATAAAATATTACGATAATATTAACGCCGTATCAAGTATGAATGGTCAGGCTGCTATACATTTCATTGTGTACTCTTAGTTATTTGAACATTTATAAAACTGTACATTTGCTTCAATAAAATTGTACACAAGCGTGAATGTCGGGCTGTCTGGAATCATAATATATAATTAAAAACAAATGCTCATTCAAAGTTAAAAAGTAAAATATAAGAAATTAAAATAAATTATTAGCATATTATAAATGTTCTGAGAGGCGAAACTTAATTGCCTATCTTATTTAAAGATGGGATTCATTATGTATATTACCTTGGACGCAAAATACCTAAATCGCCACTGATTATTATTACTGCATTGCGCAACTGTTTACTATTTTTACAATTCTACACAGAAACTACACATAACGAAAAATCCATAATTACTTCCTTACAGAATTGCATGCAGTTATTATCATTATAAGATTCATGGTACATTAAGGGGTAAAATGTATGCGCTTTAGATGCGCAAGAAATTTTAATAAATATTGCTCGTATTAATAATATTTTCAAATTTAAATACTTCTTCACTGCAATCAGCGAATCATTAAGAGTAATTTTTGAAGTTACTAAACTATTCATACATTTTCTTTTTACTAAAGTAGACATTCAAATAGTTGCTTTCTTTCGGCATATTTTTAAAGAATAATTCAAATTAGAATCACACCTTATTTCAATAATTTAAACTAACTATAGGATATCTGTTTTATATATCTAATCTATGGGATATCTATTTTATATATCTAATCTATGGGATATCTATATTTATGAACATGTATGATGTGCAGGAACAGTTTACAATAAGTAGCCGAAGTATAATTAGATTCTTCATCCTTCAATTTAAAAAAATACTTCAATTATTTAAAAACTAAAATCTTTTCTGATGGAAAAGAAATTCATTTCATTTTCGATAAATCTAGTATTAATGGCAATATATAATTTTTAAAGCAGAATCTTGGGCGAAGACAGAGAAGACACTTTGAATTATTAATTTCGCTTTTATTCCATCCTCGGAGGCATAATTTATGTACAAACAGAAGCGACACAAGAACGAAATGAGGAAAAGCTAATGGAATATTTATCCCCGTGATTATACAGGGTGTTGCCGAATTCGACCGACAAATTCAGAGGTGTGATAGTCGGCATCAAGAGAATAAAGAATCACCATACAACATGTGGTCCCAAACGAAGTTTAGTAGGGGAAAATCACAAAAATATAGAGAGTCGGAGAACTGTTGGAAATTGTAAAAAATCAATAAAAAAATAACAAATGGTATTTCAACTATGATTTTTTTAAGTGAAAGCATATTATTAAAAGTTTTTTTTTTCACGCTGGTAACATGCGGATTTGATGATCTAGGGGGTCGTAAATTACTGAAAACGAAAAAGTAGCGTAGAACACATATTTCCAAAAATATTAAAACTTGAAGAAAAATTAAAGCTTGAAAATGTAAGGAATTTTATATTCTATAATTTGATATAAGCGTGTAGTATGAGAATTAGGGAATTTTAAAGATATTCAAGAAAAACTAAAATGGGAACCAGAAAATATCGCTGCAACATCATGTTCGCAGAGAGCGTTGTCAAATTCGAAAGATAAATTCAGAGCAAGGATAATATACATTATGTAGATGAGAAATTTCCAGAAAACATGAGGTCGCAGGTAACGTTTTCCAATGAAAATCGCAAATCTGATGGATTCTTGATGCCACACAAAAAGATGCACACTTTTCTGCTACAGTTTTATTCTCAAGTGAAGTCTGCTTTACGAGAGAAGGTGTCTTCAGCACGCGAATATTTGGTCATTCGAAAATCCCCACATCATTATCTCGTCGAACGTACAACACAAGCTTGATATTAATATCTGAGTGGAGTCATCTATTTGGACTGTATATTTTGACCGAAAGCCTCATCGGCAGAAAGTACCTTGTTTTCTTCCAGCACGTTCCTCCGGATTTACTGCAGGGAATACCGAAAATTGTAGGCCCGAAGATTTGGTTAATGCATGATGAAGCACCAGCATATATTAGTTACTTTCATGAAATCTGACTTGTTGTTTACGAATGAAGTTTAACGACCATCAATTCTGCAATGCTCATTAATGAATACTTGCTCGCAGCTTTTAATTTTCTCGAAAGCATGAAAAATTTACATTCGAGAAGGCTTCTTCTCGATTACCTTGTTCCTAATCCTCGCATTCCTAGGGCCAGACTCAATGTCTTTTCGACATCTGTTTTTGCGATTTTCCCTGAATAAACGTTACCTGCGATCCTATGTTATCTGGTAATTTTTAATCTATTAATGCCTATTATTCATGCTCTAAATTTGTCTTTCGAATTTGACAACGCTTTCTGCGAACATCGGTACTGATGTTGCAGCAATGTTTTCTGGTTCCCCTTTTAGTTTTTCTTGAATATCTTTAAAACTCCCTACTTCTCACACATCACGTTTATATCAAATTATAGAATATAAAATGCCTTACATTTTCAAGCTTTTATTTTTAGTCAAGTTTTAATATTTTTGGAAATATGTGTTCTAAGCTAAGCACTTAAAAAAATTCATAGTTGAAACATCATTTGTTATTTTTTTATTTATTTTTTACAGTTTTCAACAATTCTCCAACTCTGTATATTTTTGCGATTTTCCCCTACTAAACGTCGTTTGTGACCCCATGTTGTATGGTGATTCTTTATCCTCTTGGTGTCTATTATCACCCCTCTAAATTTGTCGGTCGAATTCGGTAACACCCTGTATCTGTAAGATTTTGATAGAGGTTGTTTTTTTATACGTATCGAATTAGGTAAGGAGAACTTAGATATCTTTTAGAAGAATGTGCTTGGCTTGATAATTTTTTATCCCTTCATTCTAAGTGTGAGAAGTTGTCGATCTCAGCAATTTTACAGAGCTTCTGTGGCATTAATTAAATAAAAAAGGTGGAATTGGATCAGGAAATAAGAGAATATTTTAGAATGAAGTTGATATGGGCTAAATTAAGCTAAAAATTATAAATTATTTCAAGTGTTGTAGCCTCAGAAATGCATTAAAACATATAGGAAATTTATTTAAAGCTTTTACTTTAAATAAAGGCGATTTTTCGATAAGGTATCATAACTGTATATGTACCCAACATTCAAAGCTTCATTTCTTAAAGACAGTTTAAATACTTTGGTTTTCTGTGCAAAATGTTAAGATGTAAAGAATGTCTGCTTGCGACAGGAGTGCATTATTTACTCTAGCAGTAAGCAAAATGATGCATGCAATCTATTGACAAAAATTCAGTACAGTAACAAATGTAGACTCAAATATTTTACTTTTCAAGTAGCAATTTTTAATTCAACATTGCAGAATACAGTATGACATTCTCAATCGTACAAATAAAACAGAAAAGATATATTATCTCAAGAGAGAAATATTTTTTTTAATTAATTCAATAACAATTTCATTTCTATTTAGAGAAATGCGATTTTCAAAGGGTATCACAACCGTGCGTGTGCTCACTTCATCTGAAACCTGATTCTTTTAAGAAAGGGTAAATATTTTGGAATGGCCTGCAAAGTGTTCAGATTTTTTTAAAAAATGTCTAAGTGCATCAGGAACGTATTATTGATTTTATCAACAAACAATATGATACATGCAACAAACTGACAAATGTCATTTCTAATTTTTGATTTAATTAGGATATATCACACATAAATACATTTGTTTCACCAATAAAAAGAGCCATATACCATTCAAACTCATTCAAAGTAAAATTTCATATATAATATGTTAAATGATATTTAAACTGAAATCTATCTCCATGATAATTTTTTGTCTCAGAATAATTAGACAAAAGTAGCGGTAAAACTTCTGAATTTAGTAATTTTTTTCTTTTATTCTTCATCACAATTTTCTTATCATTTGTATCAAAGATCAAGCTTTAAAATTATTATCTTATCAGCTTCAGTTCTCATGTTTTTAAATAAATCATTACTATAACTTTTAACACCCCACTGTAGTTATTTATAAACGTTGAAACATTGAATTGATGAATGATAAATCAATTCATGTCTTTTCCAATTATTATACATAATTTATACAATCTTTATACATTTAAAAATAATTTTTACTGCAATAAATTAATTTTAAAAAAACGAAAATGTGAAAGTAATGAAGGAATGAAATGATGGAATGAGTTGGCGAATGATTAGAAAAGAAAAAAAATACTAATAATTAAACATATGTATTAAATATTAAACCAAGGATAATGACTATACTGTACTAATGCTTGGAGATAGGTAATGATCATATTTCAATATCATAAAAATAATTTTAAGATATCACCATACCTTCCGATAAATCTTTATAATAATCATATTCAATAATTAAAGTTTATAGTTCACTTCAGAGATTGGATAATTTAATGAGTATGAGCTACTGTGTAAAAATGTGGGTAAGGTATAAATAAAGGTGGTAAAATATAAATAAAGATGATAAAATATAAATAAAGAACTAGTCGTCGTAAATGTAAAATTCATTTTTTAAAAATGCCCACCTGTTCATTATGCATTAAACAAAACTGCATTACTTTCTGAACAATAGCCTGCAGAAAATAAAAAAAATAAGGTAAAAATAAAATTGTGTATGTGTGTGTGTGCCTCATTTTTTGAAGGCAGTTTCGTGGCCGAAGACAGAGAAGACAATTTTACTTTTTGAATTTAGCTTTAATCCATCCCGAGAGGCATAATTTATGTACAAGAAGCGCGGGTGAAGAAGCGTCCGTTCACCAGCGATACAACAGCAGAAGACAGCGAAAAAGTTCCAAGAGAAAGAGAATATTTTTCCCAATGCTTATATACTATGAGACTCTTATAAGGATTTCTTTACACATGTCGAATTTAGGTAAGGGAATTATAGAGATCTTTTAAAATTGTTTGTTTAGGTCAGTAATTTTTTATCTCTTCACTCTAAGCGTGGGAACCGCTGACGAAAACATTTTTACAGAGCTTTCTGTTGCATTAATTAAATAGAAAAAGAGGAATGGGATCAGGAAATCAGAGAATATTTTAGAATAAAGTTAATATGTGCTGAATAGAGCTAAAAATTAGGAAATTAATTAAGTTTAAATTAGATTTTAAAATATCATTACAATTTTCCCTCCACCGCAATACGTGGAAGTATGTCGGGGCCCTTCGACACACAGCCATATCTTACACTGGTGTTCAAGTAAGAAGTTAAAATTTAAAGGCATATTAAAAATGACACCTAAGTTTGCATTACCTTTACTTTAATACAAAAATCCCATTCATTATTTTATATTAGAAATACAAAAAGACTAAGAATTATATTTGTGAAAATAGTATATAAACCTAAATAATCAACAATAATAACAACAAAATATTAAATTCTAAATGATATAATGCATAAATGGATTCTGGCTATTATTCTGTAGTAACTCAGCTATTGAATTTAATTTGGTGAGGATATCCAATGGTATATTTGCCTTTATTATTCTTAAATGCTAGGAAGTCTGATTCAACAAGATTATTAAATAAGGAATAGAGTATTAAATTATTAAATAAAATATCAATATTACTTGATTTCACATAAAAGAAATATCAATATAATGATTTTAAATAAAATATTCGGACTGTAAATTTAAAAAAAAAAAAAAAAAACATAAGATTCAAAAACTGCAAATAAAAACTTGGAAATCAAAATAATAATTGTAAAATTGAAAGATTTCATTTTAAACACGTGGAAATGAAATTATAAACATAAGATTCAAAATTTCAAATGAAAATCTTGGAAATGAATATTATATTTCTAAAGTTGAAAGGTTTCATATAAAATACTTGGAACTAAAAATAATAGATGCAAAATTCAAAGATTTCATACAAAACACTTGTAAATGAATGTAACAAACACAAGATTCAAAATATTCTTATCATAAATATTTGGGAAATAAAAAATATTTGGTAATTGAAAAAAAAATATTTTTATTTGGAAACTTAAGTATTTTGACTCAAGTGATAATAGAGAGTAGCTTAATGACAGTCAGACGTGTAAAAATTTCCCCTGAGGTATTTATTACATTATTCTAATTATCACGTGTCATTAATTATGAAGTATATAAGAATCTTGGTCCATTATTTTTCTTCATTCACAAGGTCTGTATGCATATTAAAACATGACAAGCATTCTGACACAATAAATAACAGAGTATTGTTTAATTACTATCAGAGGTGAGAAAAAATTTCCTCTGAGGTTTTAACTAATTTTCTCTGATATCATGTGTCATTACTTTATTTATTTATCCATTCTTTAATTTTAAAACCTTGGAGTTAGATAAATTTAATTTATTTGGGGAAATCTTTTTTCTTGATTTTACTAGCATATAAATAAATTTCAAATATAACACCCTTTAATATTATGCATAAATTTTAAATAATAGATATGAAAAAAATTTAAAAACTCATAATATTTTAAATAATAATATTAAAAGATTATTTTTCGATTGTATTGTAATTGAAAAATGCAATTCAAAATAAAATCAAAAGTACAAAATATAAATCTTGACTTTCACATTGACTTTCACAAACATTTTTTTAACACTAATCACTTTGTGAGTAATCACAAAAGGCAATTTTGAGCTCTAGATCAGCAAAGGCAGAGGATTATTATATTGCGATCATAATTTAACACACAAATGACAACGAATCTGGATGAATCATGGCACAGGCTAAGAACTGCAATTTCTTGAAGATATAATAAGGAGCACGCATACGAGGATATGGAGCACCAGAGCAGGAACATAGAAAGAGGTCGCAGGTTACGGAAGGCAGGGAAGGAAGCCAAGGTAATTCAACGTTAACTGGACCCTGGAGTACGGATGGCAGAGGATATTGCATTGGCTGGCTTGGAACTTCAGCACCGTGGAAAGGCGTGGCCGGACTCGAAGGCAGAGAAGAAGCTATGCCACGGGAAACAGCGTGGCCGGCTGGCCGGGACGAAAAGCATCGGTGTCGGAAGTAACAGCTGCGTCATTCATTTTGCTTGCCTCTCCCGATGATTTAATTTTAATTCATTTGAAAATTTTGGCACATCCTGACAAAATTTGGCAAAATTATCCTGTCGGTTCTTAAATGTAATCATAATTTTTTGAAGCAGAGTCGTGGCCAAAGACAGAAAAGACACTTTGCATTTTTAACTTCGTTTCATTTACATCCCGGGAGGCATCATTTATGTACAAGCATAAGTGACGAGACGTCACAGAGAACGACGCAGAGAAAAAATGAGGAAAAGCTAATGAAAATTTTACCCCTGTGAATATATACTGTGAGATTCTGATAAGGATTTCTTTACATATGTCGAATTTAGGTAAGGACATTATAGAGATCTTTTAAAAGAATTTGTTTAGGTCAGCAATCTTTTATCCCTCCCCTTGGAGCGTGGGAACCGCTGACGAAAGCATTTTTACAGAGATTTCTGTTGCGTTAATTAAATAGAAAAAGTGGATTGGGATCAGGAAATCAGAGAATATTTTAGAATGAAGTTAATATGTACTGAATTGAGCTAAAAATTAGGAAATTAATTGTTTAAATTAGATTTTAAAATATCATTACATATATATATATATATATACACACACAGAGTGATCGGCAAAAATCCTGTTCAATCCTTTAAATTCTACCTATACTAAAATGACTATGCTGAATTTATTAAGACAGGTTACAGTGCCCCTAGTGACTAAATAAGAAAGCCACAAAAAAAGTAAGGAGATCCGCTGAAAAGAAACGTAATAATAAAAACACAAGAAAAAAAATTCATGGAGGTATCAGTAAATTGGCGAAGCAATTTGAGATTTAAATAATGAATTTTTTGCGAGCTGAGAAGGGGCTCATCCTAAATCTGAAAAATGTATTCTCCAGTATTATAATACAGTTTCCAGAGTTAAGCAACGACGAAGTGAAATTTAAGCAACGAAGAAAATAAACAAAAATTACAAAAAATTAAGAAAAATGAACTCGGGTGGGGGGGGGAGAAATATCAGAGAATATATTTTTCAATTGTCGGATGAACCCCTTTTCAGCTCAAGAAAAATTCATAATTTCCATCTCAAATATCTCCGCCAATTTTACAGATAATTCCATAAAACATTTTATTACGTTTTTATTATGGAACAGCATGCATTTTTTCTTCTTAGCAGATCTCCTTTACTATCTGATTTATTCTTTATAAGTTTCTTATTTAGCCACTAGGAGCATAGTAACCTGTCTCAGTAAATTCAGAGCAGTTACTTTACTATATGTACAGGCTGTTTGCTTCGTTATACTTGACACCGTTTTGAATAGGCTGTTTGCTTCGCTATACTTGACACCGTTTTGAATTTAAAGGCATTAAAATGACTTTATCGATCACTCTATATAATGATACTATAAACAGATACTGTATTGTAGTTTTGAAAGATATTGCAATCTTTGATAAAAAGCATTACTCCGTTTTCTTGTTAACTTGAGGGATTAAAAGAAAAACTTAAATGCCGTTCTCGATATTATTGTCAGCGACTTCGAGTCATGACCTTGGAAAGAAATGTGGCGCAGCTTCACCACTAAGAATATAAAGCAAGAGGCAGAAAAAGCAAAATAAAGCTGGAGTTCGAATGATTACAAAATAATTTTATGAATGCAGTCAAATTGCATTTCTCTATATATACTATAAGTAGTTAAAAAATGTCAACTTAAAAATAAATAGTTATCTTTATTATTTAAAAAGAATTTGCATGTTGGAAACTAGCAGAATATGTATCATAAAACTGAATTCGATATAGTCTGTTCAAGAAAGCATTTTAATACATTTAAAAAATATATTATAGAAATCAAATGAAAAAAGGATGCGGAAAAGAAATACCAGCAGTCGCAAAACTGAAATTGTACATAAATAATTATCCATTTCCTCTGTCAATCATTATTCATTCACGTTTTACAAAAGTATACTCTCTAAAACGTTCCAAAAGTTAGAATGAATGAAAAACAACAAAAGTCAGTTTCCATCAATACCTTCTTCCGGCTTTCAATTGTTAAAATTTAAGTAAATGTCATAACGAATGAAGTTTTGGCAAAAGGCTGTTGTTGGTGAAATGAGAACATCAATGAATCTAAAAAATTCACAAACTCCATAATGAAATGACGATGAAGCCTTGGCCATGATTCATTACAAAGCGCAATAGACTGTCACAATATCAATTGTTTTGTCAAAAATGAATACAAAATATCCATCTTTCTTTCCTTCTGGGGAGAGTGGGTGGAGTACATTTGAAAACTGGCACATCTATATTGATTATTAAATAGCAAAGAAAAGAATTTTTTTTTCTTAACATTTCACATTTTGACACAATATAATCATTTGTTAAAAACAAAAAATAGCTAAAATAATTAGCTTAATGAACTCTAAAACTAGGTTAATTATATGAGTGGAAATATTTAGATTGTTTTTGTGAAATTGAACTTCACATAGTTTTTAAACTATTGCGCTCAAATGTTAGAAACCAATTCAAATGTGCCCAACGCTGAACATTTTCTCCACCAGCTTAAGAATGTGCATATGAAACAAAGACTTCGTGTATTCTTCAAAGAACGTGTATATTCTTCATCGGGAATGCCATGATATCTTCAAGACAAATTATGGAGATTTGACCTTCTTTCAAATAGCTTGGGACAGGTGATTTTTATTTAGCCTAATCTCAGCTTCATTTTCTCCAGAGTTTTAGAAACAGTTTAAAAATTAGTTTTACTGTTTTTGATAAAGAATATTTTACAGTATGCTATTCAAATACCAATGGTTTTAATACCCAAATAATCTCTTAAGAAAGATGTGTGCCTGTTTCTGCACATCAACGCAAGATAAATGGAGTAGCTTTGAAAAGTACCAATTTTTATATTAGTCTCTTTTTCTAATTTAAACCGTGTGAGTACAATTCTCACTTCCATATATTAGTTTCATATTTTATTTTCAGTGAGGCAGATAACTTTAAAAAATCACAGACCTAATAAAATAAAAAGTTATTTTTGCAAAGAGGGTGGAAAGATTCCTTGGAATTCAATGAAAAGTTTTCATCGACATTTAAGGTAGAAGAAACTAATTATTAATTCATAATAGTACAGAAATTATTGAGAAACATATACTGGCGATAAAAAAGAAATTTTCAAAAATAATTAATAGCACAATGTATTGTTTACATTTGAAATTTACACGAATAAAAACAACAGCTAAACCAAGAGTATTCTATACATTTTTAAGACTTAACTGTTTATCATGAAATTGGAGTCATTGTTATTTATTTTTCAAAAAAATTACGTTGTTTCGTAACTCCGTCATTTATGATGAGCATAAACTTAATTTCTATATATTTCAATCAGCTTAAATACTATAACACGGTGTTAACACGCGAGTTGAGATATTTTGTATCTATTGTTTCATAAATTTAACTACTAAATTTTCGTCATAAAGCATCAAATGCTAAAGTTTTAAATTCTATTTTAGGGAAAACTTTTTTGCATTATTGTAACTATACGAATTTTAAGATTTTTTTTTCTGATCTCGGAACCTTGACGAACTGGAATGTTTCATACTCAAACATATAATCCACATTAAGAGTTCCTAATTTACATCAGTACAAAAAATTGAAATTTAATCTTTTTTTTATTTAATAGAAAAATCAAATTATTCCTTCAACCAAAAATTATCATTAATAGTTTTTACAACTATGCTGCAAATTTCTTTAACTGCGTTTTACCATTTAGATACATAAAAATTTTAATTCAAGATCGAAATTATAAACAAATGAGTAAAAATTTTCATTGTAGATCTTATTCAAATAATATAGTAAGAAAATTTATTTTTATGTCAAATTGCTGCAAATCTGTCATATATTAATATCTTTTCAATAGTTTATACATCAGCCTTATTCATAAAATTGTGTATTACAAAATGTGTATTTCATTTATGTGTATTACAAAATCAACAACACAGAAAGAATTGGTACGAAATTAAAATATAAAATAATATGAGTACTTATAATTTGGAAATCTGAAATAATGTTATTGTTGAGCCGCACATGAAATAAATCAAACTGATCTTTCCTAAACAGGTATTTTATTGTGTTGTGTTAAATGAACAAAAACAGCACAAAATATAATAAACTATCTCAAAAGAATTTATTAAATATGAGATACACAAAGTTTACTATACATGAAAATAAATAAGAGACCAGTAAACAATTACATGTTAAAGTGAATTACAATGAGTCTTATCAGTTACACAATATCTTCGATACGAGATTTAAATATTTACAAATTTCTAAAAGCACATTAAGTTCTTTTTATTCTTTTTCCGAAAACTTAATTTAAAATATATGTACATTTATTTCAAAAAATACTTGGCAACTATTTAAAAAATGAATGCATGATGCTACTTCTCACTAAATTCATAAATAAACATAAATTGGTTTAACATACATAGCAAGTCTCATTTTTAATATGTAATTTTAGACTAACATGCTGCTATTGAATAATTATACTATTCCTCCACTCGTACAAGCCTTAGATACCTAATCTATTCGGAAAAATTCTGTCATTAGAAAAATGTCATAATTCCTTTCCAAAATGCATGACAAACCAGATTTCTTTGTAAAAAAATTAATATATTTAAAAAGTTCGCATTCCTATTTTTAAAAAAAACTAAATAAATACAACAAAAAAATCCTTACAAAACAAGGCTTCAACATGCCTTTAAACTTTTATCTTAAAAACACATACTTTCAATCACAAATATAAATTATTCAAATATGAGTATTAGGCTTTAGCGTTAGCTCAGTCTATTCAATTAAACAATACCAGGTGATGAAATCATCACATTTTCACATTCAGCAAAATACATGTACTCATACCAAAGCATCAATAATAATAATAAAAAGATCATTACAGAGAAAATATAAACAATAGAAAACAAATAAATAAATGAGACAGGAAATGTTTAAGTACTTCAAATGATTATTACAGAAAAATAAAATGTTCATTTAACAAAATGTGTCTACATATAAACTTTTTGGTCTAGAGAATAAGTGTGAATTAAATATTTACATAAAATGCAATGAAAACAGCAAATAATTAAACTTTCAAAATACAATATAAAAATAATGTGTGTAAAAAGATAAATACATCAAATTAAAGGCATGATATGCTTCAAGTATTTCATCATTAAACAGCTTAGCATTTCAAATTCATTTTAAGTCTCTAAAACTTTTTGAAAGTCAACTTCTTTAGCACGTGAGTATGCTAAAATCAAATGGAACAATATATCTTGAGGAATGTCAATACAACAGTGATGAGCAGTTACAAATGAATCATAATAATTACATTACAAATGACTTGAATGAGTATTTTCTTCACTTAGCAGCCTAGTAATCACAGGTAGGAGATTCAAATTTACATAGAAGCCTAAAAAAAAAAAATTAAGAGGAAATTCCAATAAATTATCATTCATCTTCATTCTCATATTATCATTCTCATTTTTTTTTTTTTTCAAATCGTAATTAAAGAGTAAATAAAGCTTCTCTAGCGAAATATTTTATATACTAAACAGTAACAAAATTTTTAAAATATACTGAATAATAATAAAGTCATCAGGAAACTCACCAAATATGATAATGGAAAGTAAAATGGTATTAGAAGTTAATCCAAACTTTCTTAAAATCAAATGACAAAAAAAGAATAGACGCAAAATGTACCTTAAGACAAGAGTAACAATTTCCGCTTTATTGCTAGTTGATCTTAAGCACAGTTCATATAATATATATTAAAATAACGTTTTCAGGCCACTTAGAATTGTTACGATTTCTTCAAAAAGTACACACTTTATTATATGAATAACTAAACCAACTTATTTATGCACATGTGATGAATATATTTAATCATTAAAGTATTACAAAGTCGCTCATCTCATCATTCAATAAAAAGACATTAATTTACTCACATCAATAACCGTTTTTTAAAAATGAATCGGCATTAAATATAGTAAGGGCGATCTCTTATTTTTATTCCTATTTTAAGGATAAAGTTGGCATAATTCATGCCATGAAAAGGTATATTTCTGATAATATAAGTAAACTTCTGACATTATATCAAAATAAAAAAAATTAAAATTTAGCTGTTAAAAGTTAAATAAAACTAGTATTTGCATCTCCTAAACAAAGCGCAAATTAATAATAAAGAGAAGAATCATATTAAAAATATGATAAACGTCTAAAAAGACACTTCAATAATAGCTATTATCAGAAAATGCCTACTCGATTTCGCAAGAATGCCCCCCCCAAGTGCATGGAATTAGCCTCCCTTTATAAAATGTCATCGAATTAAAAATTTCATAACTACAGAGAGAGGAAAAAAATTAACGTCAGACTTACATCATTTGCTTGAGAAATCCTGGATTGGGATGCAATGTCCTGAAGATGTATGTGGTCATACATTTTTTGTTTATTAACAGGTGGACCTATAATAAATTGTTAAAAATTAAATAACATTAAAAAGGTAAATAGCATATATTTTGGACGTAAAAATATAACAGAAATCCTTTCCTAGTTAAATACGAAATGAATCATACTTGATTCTTAAAAAAGCTGCTGTTGTTGTTTATAATGGCACTTGCCATGGTTAAGCTCGCTGACGAAGTCAGTGATTTTAAGCCAAGGGAGCGTCTCTTGTTTTAGTAGCGCCAACTAGGGCCAAGAGTACGTCTGAGCTACTCACACATCACATTCGCTTGCACAACCCCTTTTTAGAGGGGGGCACATTCACACATCTCACAGATAGAACAGACGAAGAACAACCATGCCCGAACCGGGACTCCAACCCAGAACGCCCAGATTACGGGGAAAACGCGCTACCCCTATGCCAGGACGCCGGCTTCAAAAGGCTATTATAATGGATTAATCATGGCATAGACAAATTACTATATAAAAAGGATTTAACCAAATACACAATGATTTAAAAATAGAATTATTACATAGGAAGAACAATGGAAAAGCTTCCACAAAACCAATGTTTAGTACTCACAATGTGCTTTAAAAAGCACAGTTTTTCAACCATAAAATTATTACGATCGTAGCACGATACAAAAAGCATGATTACAATAACCTCTTTCTGAGTACTCATTTCTAAAATTACTTTTCTAAATAAATTACTCTCTTTGCAATTCTCTGATATAAATAAAGCTGTGCAAAGTTTCAGAATATCGGTAACTTAAAGACCTTTTCTAACTAAACTATCGATTTTTTTCTAGCACTGGTAGTCTCTGTATTTCTACAACAGAATCAATTTCTACTAGAGGATTACCAAAGCTGATTATGGAGATAAAAGTAAACTGTGAGTAAAATTTTAGATATTCGAAATACTGTAAATAATGCTTCAAAACCAAATTTATCTATTAATAGACATTAATGACAGAAAAACAAAAGAATTATTCAACACGACTACTACAAACTGAATAATGAAAAAAAAAAATGCTTCATATTGTTTAAAATTATTAAAAATTAATAATAACATGCTGAAGTCTGCATGTTATTAATTTTTAATAGTCTTTCTCATTTGAAAACTTCAAGCATTATATTCAAGCTAAAAGTCGGTTAAATGTAGTTTTCTTTTGTGAAGTATTGCACTAAAGTTCATTCCTTAAGTTTCAATTCTCGCTGGAATTTCTGGCATAAATGAGTTATGAATGCCTTCTTCAAATATCAAGAATTCATATTAAAAATGCCTATTAATTAAATGTTCAGTACCAGCCCTTAAGAAGACCATGGTATTTCTAATTATAAATGCATATAAGTTCATCAAATTATTTCAATCAAAATGTATTCGCAATTATATGAAGCAATGCTCAAGAATTCCAACATAAAAATGTCAATATGAATGAATTGCTACTGGAAATCTAAATTTAACACCTTAACTGCCGTTGGGGTCACCGATGAACGGCGGTCCCATATAAATTGCATTGTAAGAAATTCTGAGCAGCAATCAATATGTTAAGTCATTTACTAAGAAAGTATGTGTATAAATAAAGTTACAATATATAATTCTATCAATTTCATATCCATTTATTTATATATCAGAATTTAAAATGACTTTGGAGATATATTTCCAAGCCTGATATTACAAATATTAAACTAATTACGATTTCCGAAAATAAAAACTTAATTTAAATTTTGAAATAACAAAATTTAATTAAAAATTACAAAATAAAATACGAAATATACAAAATTACAAACCTATTAAACTTAACAAAACTGGCAAGAAGATCAAACTATGAAGAGTCCCAAAAGCTATAATTCCAACATACATTCTAAAGTAAAATATTTGAAAAATTTGCGATTTGGCAAATGCTAATACAAGGATACCACAGTCTGTCAGAGTAATACCGGATAAAATCTGAAAAGACAATAATAATATAGAGAAAGATGTATTGAACAAGACACAAGCAATAAAAATTTGATGCAATAATTGGTGTATAGTAAAAAATTGCTGATATTAAATGCATTCTGCATCATTCACTATACACAAAAGAACTTTATAAAGAAGTTGTATACAATTTTATAAATTAAATATAAAAATTATATCGTGCGGAAACAAATAATATTTATTTCAATTTCTGTATTAGGATCATATGCTCTAATTTTAAACTAATAATTCATACAATATAATTATACTTTAAAGTTGATAATTTGAAATTACTGCAAAATAAATATTATATGAGTAACTAAATACTTACAGAACTTCCCATTTTCTGCAAAGCAGACTGAGCTCGTTTTACCCTGGTTGGTTCAGGACTAATTGCAAAAGAATGTGTTAAATGCGAGCAAAACTCAACAGATATTCCAACACCCTATAAATAAAAGTTTTTTTGAAATGTGATATTCTGACATGAGATACTGCTTTTCAAACAAAAAGATTTATATTTAATACAGTATGTAATTGGAATTCACCAGACACTAATTCTCATTTAACATGCATCATAACTTCATACAAAATTTTTTATTCTAAAATAACTAATAGCTCACAAAAAGACAGAATAATAATCCTATTTTTTATTACAACAGAAATTTAATTATTCCAAAATAAAAATTATTGCAAAACAAAGAGATAGTCTTACTATATCATAGATCTTAATGAATTAACAAAGAAATGTGAAAATATTTCCCATTATTTTAACTCTGGTATTTTATCAAAATATGTTATGTTTTATAAGAATATATAATGTTTTATATATTCTTATGGATTTAAATGCCAGCAATATCCAATGACAGTATAAATGAAATGATAATTATAAATAATATGAATATAAATATATTTCATAAATATAACCCAGTAAGCATGCTTTAAAAACTCGATTCATTTAAATATCAGTGTTATATTTAGAGCAGTTGATATTGAACAGTGATAAGTGCTGTTAAGTAAGTACTTGCTTCAAGATAAAATCAAAAACATTCCTTAAAAATTACTTACCACTACTAAATTAACTAAAGAGACGGCATTCAAGGATATATTCCACCAATACATCAGTCCCATAAGATTAACAATAATCATTACTATTGTTATTACAACGATGAATGCTGAATAGAAATCCAGGCCAAGAAAAAGAAATGTCACAATAAAGATGGCTAAAATTGAATATGATAGGCTGTTGAAAGTATCTGGCCACATCGTCAAATATTGTTCAAAGAAAGGATGAACAATGCTAGAAATAAAATTAAAAATGTTAACACTAATACAACGAAACATTAGAACAAAACCATACATATTTTAATTAGTAGCATTTGTATTTTCAGACAAATATTAAATAATCTAATACTGGTTTGATGAATTAATTATCACAGCTAATGAACTGATATAATAAATGAAAATAATAGCCAAACACATTTAACTTCATTAAGTTAATCTGAAATGGTTCTATTTCCCTTTATGTTCAATCTGTAATAGCGAATGCATATAATTGAAGGAGAATTTACTATTCTACATCCTAAATGCAACATAATACTCTTTCTGTTCATTTTTTTTATACTCATTCTCCATTCTGCTAAAATTCATTTCTTCTTATTACTTTTGCAATATTAGATTCAGGGAATTCGATATAATAGTAAAACCATTACATGAATTTCACAGTATTTAAAATTAAAATAGAATGCATGTGCAGACATTTTAAAATAAATTCATCAAAAGGAAAAATTGGACTTTTTTACCATAGGGGAAAAAAATGAAAACATTTATTAAATTTATATGATAAATTATTCTTTAATATTTAAACGCTAGCACCAATTACAAGTTTTTATTTTATCCAAAAAAATATGCATCACTAAGGAAAATATTACTTTATGTTCTAAATTAAAATAAGAGTTATAACGTAAAGAAGTGAAATACCAAGAAATGAAATCATGTATTCGTATGCAATTTCTATACAATCTCGAATGTTCATTAGAATCTTAGTTTATGCTTATATAATGCAAAAATGAAGTTAATTTTTTTTAAAAAAGAAATAAGTATTGGAACAGTAAGTGGCAGCACAAACTGTAGGCAGAAAATTAAAAGTTTTACAAATCATGAAATCTCCATTCACATGCAAACACACAACATTCACAGAAGTATGCAACACTTTAACTCCTTTCAAAACAAACATTACAACTATTCAACCAAACAAAATCATGCATGAAGTAACAAATTCCACAAACACACACATAAAAAAATCTTATAAAAATAAGGAAATATTAAAAAATTAGTACTCCTGTTTAACCATGAATAAATTATTCTTATTTCAACTAACACATACTTCCAGGATTGTTCAGTATTTAAAACTGCATTCTAAATTAAAGAAACTCGGCGGACAGCTCGGTTATCCCAAATTTGTATTTCATATACAAATATATACTCCAATTTATAAGATTTTAATGATGAATGTGAAAAAATTTGGAAAAATTTTAAAGTGAAAGAAGTATGACTTTAATAATTACAAATAAAAGTTACAATACTACAAAATTTAAGTCAATTTGAGTTATAATTTTTATGGTATGCCCGATAACATTTATTATCAAATACTTGATTTAGAGAAAACCTTAAGTATGTTTTCCTTTACAGTTACTATTAAAGCAAATACAGGAGAAAAAGTATTTTACTTTGAAGGATAAATTGCTAAAAAACGAAACACAATTTCACACTTTAAATGACAAACTTTTCAAGCATTCAAATTTAGATGCACACAACAGGTAAGGCCCATGCAAGACAGGAAACAGGGTAGGAAAGAGTCACCCAATCAGATTCATTTTCAAAATATCCATCACATCAAGTTCTCAGCATCTGCTGTGAATAACTAGACAAAAAGCTTAAAATCTGTACATTATGAAATATGACTGAAAAAGAAAATGGAATTCAATAATTAAAAAAACTATAAACTTAAAACAATTTTATCTTATCTAAGCTACATTATGATGGCAAGCCAATATGGCTGATAAGTCTTTTTATTTGAGAGATTGTTATATACCCACCGCATCAGAATATAAACAGCAAAATAGGCGAGTTATAAATTAAGCATCAAGAAATTTATATAAAAATATAAATACTGATAGTATCCAGATGAAATAAATATATGCACATCATAAGCATATAGTGCTCACAAAAATTAGGAGATTTTCAAAACGAATATGAAAATATGAAGCGATTAAAAAACATTATTATTAAACAAGGATATCAAATAAACAAGTTATAACCATAATCTTCAAATGAAATTTTAAAAAAATTAAATGCTTATCTTTATCGCTTCATATTCATTTTGAAATACCTCCTAATTTTTAGATGCAGTATATATTATATTATGAAGTAATCATATTATATATTATGCAGATTTCTTACAAAAACTGTAAAGGTACCTCAAAAAGTTATGTAAATTTTGGTGATTCAAATTATAATAAAACATATTTCAAGCGAATTTACCATCTTAAGGTGAGGGAATGAAGCATGAGCTCCATAACTGCATGTAAAAATATCGAATTATTATTCTAAAAATCAGATTGCATATAAAAGCTATGATAAACCGGGGGAAAAAAAAGGGAAAACATTTATTACCCTTGCATTTAAAAAAAAAATATTTTATATCAGCAGACAAACAATGAGAACTTCATGCATACTTGCATACAAAGCGAAATTCAACACACAAAACAGACAAAGAAAGGGAAAAATTATAATACTTTATTCCATTTGCATTTTTATCATTAGGCAACTAATATGTCATTATAACGTTATCGCATACAGAATGCATGATTAAATTTTATAATACCATAACAGGTATACATCACAGGAAAAATTATAATAATAGAAACTTCACATTCTTACTATGGCCTATATAGTAATAATGGGGTAACCTTAATGAACATGGGTCTCAAAAATGAAACCTGTTTTTAAAGATTATTTTTAAAAAATCAATATATTTGACATTCGAAAATATTTTAAATAAGTAAGCCTGTAACCAAATATTATTCTCATTTGACACTTAAAACTGGTTAATTCAAAGTAGATCAGAATTTAATTTTCTATCAATTTTAAGAAACCATTCCAAATATTAAGTAAAACAATAGGTCATAAAACAATTTTTTTTAACTAAACTAAAGAGTATAAAAGTTTCATTAGCATAAGGCAAGATTCGAAATGCTTTTTTTTAATATATCTCACTCTCCTATTTTCATTTTATATCCTTTTTGATAGTATGATTATAAAATATTTCAAAACTTAATTCATTTTAATAAATAAAACTGACGTAAAAATTTTCTCTGCAGTTGTAAATTTGTCAGAAATCATTAAAATGATGAAATAGGAAATATTCTGTGCTGTCTAATAAATAAACATTAATAATAAAAAATATTTACACTCGTGAGACTTTTTTTTTCAAGATAAATTACGACATTTTATTCTTATAACAAAAATTCAATGAAGAGAAATATGTCATTTAATTACAAACCTGTACGGAAATACTCTGACATTACTACTTGAATTAGTTTGAATTTTTTCTGTAAGCCATCCTGAAATTTTTCTTGACCATCGCAGAGCTTCATAGAAATCCTTACTCGTTTTTAAGATGGTGTGGTATGTCATGAAATTCGTAGCTATGAAGGAAAATGAATGCTCACATTAGCTTATATATATCAAATAAAAATAATAAAAAATGCATTAAAATTGATGAATTAAAATTATTTCTAATGAAATCACATATGCAAAATTATTCTTACCTCCAACAGAGGCACCCTTATCTGAATATTTAAGCTCTACTGCACTACCAAATTGAGCCCGTCCACTGAAATAAAAATACAACTCATTTAGGATAAAACTTCACATCATAATTCTAGAGAAATAATTCAACAAAACTAATAACAGCATTCATGAAAGAAAATGTGTAAGTTCAAAATTCTTAAGCAGCTTTGCATTTATTCTGAACTAACTGAAGGATACTGAATGACAGATCTCATTATTAAAATCAATTAAGTTGAAAAAAATATTGTCAAAATCACAAATAATATAATTAAATCAATAAAAAAATATTTATATTCAAAATAATTTATATAAAGAATTATCATCTTTTACATTTACTTAATTTAGAATCATCAAGGTTCTTTTGACATAATGTTGCAGGAAAATTGTCCTTTGAAGTAATTTTTTTGATAGAGTATCAACAGGGCATTTCTGATCTAAATATATATCTATAAAATAAAATCGGGAAGTGAAAATTAAAGCCTTACTTTTAAATAATGACAACATCTATTAAAAAGTTATACAATTTAAATTTTGAACACATTGAAAAGTTAGCTTTAACTTTTAACCCACAGTTTACAATTGCTCATCACAAGATCATCAATCGCTCATTGCTCTTGGCCAAACTGCCACGAAGACAACATTAATTACATAAGGTAGTTATCAAAATAATAGAAACACATGTAAATAAAAGTGACATTTATGCACTTCGTAAGCATTAATATATATACTTAACTAACAATTTATTAATATAAAAAAAAGAAATATGATATTATGAGGTAGTTATAGTGAAGATGGATTTTTGTCAAAAGGCTAAAATGTCAAACCTCATAGTTACTTTTAAAGAAAGCGATTAGCTGGTGCAACTGCGACAAAAACATCCCAGTTTATTTTATTTTATTTTTTTTTAATCCTTCTAGAGGTACGGTGTCTTAAAATCATGACAGCGTATACACAGCGCGGGTAGACAAGCTTGGCAAAGCAAAACAGTGGACAGAAGGAGAAGCTGAATGAAAGAGACCTAAGGATATTGAAAACTTATGATGCAAACTTTGCTTTCTGCGGCAGATGGAATTTCTCAGGATAATAATGCTCCTATTCATGCAGCGGCACTTGCCCAATCATGGTTTGATGAATACGAAGATGAACTGAAGCATCTAACCTCGACCCGCACAGTCCCTCGATTTCAATACAATCGAAACATTATGGTTTATTTTATAGCGTCGAATCCGAAATCGATATCCTCCAGCGGCATATCTCCGGAAGCTTTCACAAGATTTCCCATGAAGAATGGCGCAATATACCTTTAGACGAATAAAGGTTGTATAAACGTGCCAAAAGGTGGATCTACGTCTTTATCAATAGGATTCTCATATTCATTTATGACGTTTCTATTATTTTGATAATAACCTGCACAACATTTTTTGAAAAAATAAGCACTGATAAGACAATGAACATATAAACATGCTATTTCCATAAGATTTAAATAAAAAAAATTTAAAGCACCCTTTAGAACATGTCTGACTAGGAATTTCTTGAAGAAAGTTTCTTAAATTCTTGTTAAAAACATCTCCTAATGGACGCTGGGAACGAGGCAAACTACAAGACTGGCATTCTGAAAAAATATACAAATATAAATTGCTTTATTGTAACACATTCCAGATCATTTTATAAATGTTCTATCATACTGATATATGAAAATGTCTACGAAACAACCCAAATATATAAACGACACAATAGCAATTATAGGAACAGAATTGAAACCCAATAACATCGTTCAATAATGCATATATATTTAATGTAGTATATACGTATATATATTATTCAATATTGGAATTATAATGCAAGATTCTTATGTTTTTATTCAGATTTTAAATTTTCGTACCGGTTAAGAAAAAAAGTAGATAAACATGAAAAAAACCAACATCAAATTACAAATGTGATTAACTCACCTGATACAGACCTTTACTTTGAACAGATTATACTTTAAATAGCACCATTAAATTACACCTGCTACTTATATGAGTCATCTAATGATCAGTCAATTAAAAAGTAAAACAACTAATAGCAGTGGCTAATTTTAACTTAGTTCTCAAGAGTTTAGTTAAAAGAGTATCAATATCTCCAACAAAACACTACTAGTGAAAGCCAATATAAGGACCCTTCATTCCTGAAAAATTTCAGAATACAAGAGTGTTCGAAATTAAAATGTCCTATCTTTAAGCTTCAGAAACTATATATATTCTCTTAAAAACAACATAAATGCTTACTTAAAATTTAAACCTTTAAGCAAAAAACACAACAATGAATTAACTCACCTTTTCTTCTTGATTCTGCTGGACAATGAGTATTATTCATATGAAAACAACAACTTGGACTGTGCATATACTCAAAATACGTGTCCAACCAACTAACTGGACGCAGAGCAATGTATGTTCTAAAAAAATTACGTAATTAAATTTAGAAAAATAAAAAATTATTTCTAATAATTATTTACAATAACTATTTCTAATCAATACATTTACAGGAGTGTTTGTGGGATCCCAAAAAATCCCCTGAAACTTTTACGGACTTACTACCGACATTTTGGAGTTTCGAGAAGGGGGGGGGAGAGAAATGAAAAATTACAATTATGAAGTATTGAATGACCTAATTATAAATAATCAATGAATTACTTTTTTTGCAAAATTAATAACTATTAATTTTTCAAAATTAAGACCTTTGAACCCAGGTCACGTGATCGCACATCTGGTCGAACGAAGTCTCTCCCTTTTTTTTCTGCCGCGCCTACTTGCCGAAAAGAATCCAGAAGAGATTGTCCGAGAACCGGGGAATGAGTCATAACTCACAATAAGGAAAGAACCAAAAAGAAGTTTTTTTCCCCCTTTTCACGCATTATCACTGCCTTTGGAGAAAGAAAAGAAAAGTTTTCACCACACACACTGACCTTGCGTTTTCTGCTTTCAAAGCAAACAAAATTACCCAGATCAAAATAAATAATTCATTATTATTCCTACTTCCTTTTGAACGACGATCCCCGGAATTTCCGGGTATCGAAGTTCAAAATCCCCGGAATTCCGGGGTTTCCCCGAAGCACAAACACCCCTGCATTTATTAAAATGCTCACCTGTTGCTTCTATCAGCCATCCATTTGAGTTGTACCATCATTGAATCTTCATCACAGCCATGACTAGCACAAATACGGTTTTGAGAATTTTGATCTGAATAGTTGTAACCATCAGTTACGACAAAATAAACAGGCGGACCAACCGAAAGATATTTACTGAGATATTGGAAATAATTCAACATATAGGAATCCTATAAAGTACAAAAGTAATATAAATCATACAACAATTTGAGGACACATAATTCAAATATAAAACCATATAATATTCACATACTTCAGGCATAGCCAATTCTTGATCTAGTCCAATATCTATTTTGTTAAGAACAGCGACTGAGGAACACAACCAACCTAAGAAGGCAATTAACTGAGGGAGGAAAAAAACAGAATCAAATTATTCCCTGTTCAAAAATGTGATAGAATTAAATTATTGAGAGCCATTATTTATCAAAGATACTTCATTTTTATGTAAATGTTTAAATTAGATACAAGCAATACAGTAAAATAGGTATATTCAAAAGAACTGAATTGCAAATCAATTTTTTTTAAAACTAATTTCTTACCACAAGAACTCTTGAGAAGTTGTTGAGTAACAAAGGAGCATACACATTCTTGAAAAATTTATATAAAACCCCCTTTGTGTTTATTTTTTCTTGCTTCGAAGTTCTGATGCAGCAAAACAAATCCAATCTATGATTCTGCAAAGCAAAAACTAGTATTTACAAAAGGCCTTTAAACAATAATACTCTTTAAAAAATTTTAAATCGTAAAAATATGTTCATATATTAAAAAATTACTTTCTTTTAAATAGGAGAGTTATAGGGTCTAAGATTGTAACAAATTTAATTTTCAGGAATAATGAAATTTTTACACGTCCTATTAGTAACATCATGGTTCGAAGGGCGATTCCCTCTTCAATAATTAAAAAAATTCTTGTAAATACAGTACGAATAAACTTTAAAAAAAAAATTAACAAATTAATACCAATCTACATAAAATACACTGAATGAAATGTAGCACAATAACAAGAAACAATGTAATTAATTAACTGGTATTAGGCATATTACCAACACATTATAAATAGATTTAACAGCACATATCATTGAATGTTCTCATTCAATATATTTTGATACATCATTCTATATTTCAAAGGACAAAAACATAATTTAAACAGAAAATAGCTTTTAATTTCCAAACAGACATCTTTAAATTATAATAAATCAATACATTAAAAAAATTAATCAAAATACTGTTCGTTCTCAAGCCTAATAAATTTTAATTTCGACAACTTTCTATTTCTACGATATGAAACAGTATGGTTTATTACAGTCCACAAAGCAGTTTATACCTTTTATTTTAAATTAATAAAATTATGTGTTATTTTAACAAAAATTGAATTCATAAAGAGAAAATAATTTATATTTTAAAATAATTCCATAGTTTTTATATATTTATATGCATCTTGGAAGCACAAATATTCTCTACTTACTTCTTGTCTTTTAACATCAAGAGTAAATAGACACAAAAAGCAGGTCATTTGTAGGAAGAAATTGATCAGCAGAGCAACTCCAGCATACAAGGCAAACAATTTAACAGCAGGCATATCCGTTAGAGCACCTAAAAATTTATATTTAAATGCCTCAATAAAAACTTTCAACAAATATTAAGCATGAGGTTTTAAAAAATGGAGTTATTCTGGAGAATATTTTATGAGATCACATTCCATAAATAATATTCAGTCATGTATTACCCTTTATTATAAAAATTAAACAAAATAATAACCTTATGTAAAACACAATCTGATATATATTAAAATGACAAGGAAAAATACTCTTTTTTGGCTTAAAAATGATAGTGATAACAGATCATACTAACCAATAAAAAAGCAGCTGGACATCGAAAGACTAGATAACATCATACTTGGGGCTACTTGTCCAACAACACGTCCTATTTGTTTACTGACTGTTTCATCTGGTAATCTTTCATCTCGCTACAAAATTTTTAAAAAATTAGATGTCTAGAAACATCTGAAAAACCTGAATTTAACATCACAACAGTTAAAGTAATGATTTCAAATATTAAATGTTATTTAACTTTCTGTGTCATTTTAAAATGATGAGTAAAATCTTTCATACAAACAATTGAGTTACGGGAAAAGATTTTCAAAAAAGGTCACGATATAAAAATTTAAAAAATAAATGTTAGAAAAAAGAGAAATCATAAGTACACTCATTAGGCAAATCTTTTTTTTTAAAGGTAGTAGTTTGCTGTATGTAACCATACTATACTATTACTATAAAAACCATCTAAACCAACAAATTAATTAATAAGAACTGAAATTAAGCTACAAAAAATAAAAAATCCAAAAACATTACTATAAATTAAGTCTTTATTTTAACTAATAAAAAAAAAACGTTTGAACAGAACTTTCCATATATGTATTATTATAATTAAAAAAAAAAAATTATGTCTGAATGAAGTACACAGAATAGAAACGATTATCAGCAGCATATGTTTAACTGATCATTTAAAAATGAATTATTCTTACTGGAAAAACAATATGGTTTCCTTAAAGTTAATAAAGTAATTTAATATTCAATTCTTACAACACTGAAAACTGATGTTAAAATATTTGACTACTGCACTAGAAAACAACTATTTATATTCATTCAATAATTTAAACTTATATTTTTATGTCAAACATCACATCAAAATACAAGCCACAATCAGACACATGCAAACATTCGCACGGAAAAATTTTAAATCAACGACAAAACAAGCCTTATATTTCACTGAATGTGGATTTTTCCCCAAAATAATTTGATTACCTTATAATTTTATTCTAACTTTTTTTTTCATTCTACAACCTTCGAAATTTTAAAATCACAAATCTTAATTTGCGTGATATTTATTACTTTAAAATAAAACAAGAATTAAAAAATATGTACCTGATAGGCTTGTACAAGAATAAAAATATTATCAACTCCAACAGCAAGAACTAAGAAGGGGATGACTTCAATTATGATTAAGGTTGCAGGCACACCAGCAAAGCAAAATATTCCCAAAGATGACAGCACTGAAACAATCACAATAAAAACACCAGCAAAGCCTAGTGAGATTTTGGAATCGACCTGAAAAAATAAAAAACCATTACTAATGAATGATTTCTAGAAATGAAATTTGATTTCAGCATATAAAAACAATTTTCAATTGGTTTACACATAAGTAATATTGTAAATGAATTACTATAAATATATAAATGAAACAATCATGTAGACTGTAATCATGACTGCTATACAAATGCAATTACAAAAGGTGAGGCAATGCGTAAAAGTATTCAGTTAAATCATTTTCCTTCAAAACGCAAGATTTAATAGAATTATAAAGTTCTACAGTAAAAAAAAAGTCTTGTCTACCTTTGAAAAATGTTCCGAACGAATCCAAGTTATAACAAATGCATTTCGAGTTCAATAAAGCTTACCATTATACATTGATTCGTTATGTAAAAAGATTTACTAAATCAACTATGGATAAAGAAGTTGAATAATGAAATTAGGCCGTAAAATAAAAAGTATATAAATACGAAGAAACGGCTAGAAAGTCAAAACAGACTGGATTTAATTAATTTTTAAGAATCATGAGACAGAATTCATACTTACTAGCATACTTTTGCATGTATTAACTTCACCTAAGGCCACAGCAATGTATACAAACATTATAATATAACTTATGGCAACAGTGAGGATATCAGAATGACTTCCTCTCTCTAATTCATCTTCAACTGATCTCTAAAAATACAGATGAACATTTTTTTATAATATATTCAAATATATAAGAAATAAGAGTAATTAATATAAATATGAAGATTATTACCTCAGCTTTGAAAGCAACGGTCAGATTTTCAGATCGATAGTTCTTAAGGAAATCTATAAAACTGAAATAAAATGATAAAAATTTATAAAAAAAAGAACAATTTCTTTGGGACATACAGTTGACTAAAAATGAAACAATTCTTTACTCTGTTCCACTCTAACTTGGCAGTAGTGTATATTCTAGGGAGGCCGAATCGCAGTCGTTGTTAGGGGTACCAAGTTGCTTTAAAGTACAAAGTTACTAGAAATGCAGATAGCTGGCGAAACTTTATCTCGCAAATTCTTCGCCAAATAGTAAATATTTATTAACTTTATTATATTATCATTTTAAATCAGAGAATTAATTTTTTTCTTATTTTCATTATTTTGTTCAATATTATTAATACATTATTTTAATAAATCATTAAAGTTATTTCATTTCGTTTCGTCGTTTTTCAAAAGAAAACCCCAAATCTTTCAATATTCTGTAAAGCGTAGTTCTTCTAATGTTTTTCGAAAAGATATCTGTATCATCGTTCAAATCTTTTTAACTTTATTTAATGTTAGGATCTCATTTCTAAGAAAAAATGCATGGATTTTTCGTCAAATATAGGATAATGTAAAATCATCATATTTTAAAAGACTTGAATGTTTACCTACTGAGCCTGGTCCCTTCTTTCCAGGGGTACTTAAAGGATTGGATGCCTTTATTTCTTTTTTCAAACGGAAAACTGTTCGTTGAGAAACACCTGTAGATGCGAAACTTTATCGACCATTTGATTGATAGAATCTTGAGGGTTTCTTCTCGGAGTCGAGAATAAACATTTAATATGCTTCTGCATGATGCACTTTTTGTTGGTTTCACTCGTCTTGAAGGTGTGTACAGCGTAATCGGTGATAATACTTTTTCAGACATTTTAGAAGTGAATAGAAATGACGAATTGAATAAATATTCAACAATCAAAACTAATAACTACTAATGTGATTTACAGTATCAAAAATATCAGCTCGTAAAAAAGCGAGAATAAAAAAGTACGAATGATGATAATAACGGTTGCGAAGTGAATGAAGAAAGTTGGCGGAGACTTACAAGAAAAGAACGTCAAATATTTGACCTTGAAGACCAGTTCTAGCCAAAGTAGAGTTCATTATATTAATCTTTTGGTTTTATTCGTTCGCATTATTTACAAAATACTTAACAGATAAGCACTTCTAACTTGAGAATAATTTTAAATACATACTGATAAAAAAAAGGATTTCTGTAATTTATGATATTATTTGATAAATTTCTGAGCATTTTAGCTCTTTTAAAGTCAAAATTGATGGGAAACTCTTTCCTAACGCCGAGCGTCTCATTTTCTGTCTTTTACAATACTGCCAAGTCAGGGTGAAATAGAATATAACAACACTAAATTTGACCGGCCTGTTTTAATTCCTTAATATTCAAAGAAAGTGCATGCAATTCCCTTTTCCAACACTACCTAATCCTCCAAGATATAACATTGTTAATTTCCTTTACAAATCCACGCCTATTCTTACATTCCTCACATTATTTGAGAACTAGGGTACATTCTGGGCAGTCCATTCTCCAGATCAATTGATTGCATTACATAGCAACTGGAGAAGTTATAAAGGTTAACAAATTAAAGAGG
Source organism: Argiope bruennichi (assembly GCF_947563725.1). Classification (NCBI taxonomy): domain Eukaryota; kingdom Metazoa; phylum Arthropoda; class Arachnida; order Araneae; family Araneidae; genus Argiope; species Argiope bruennichi. Next base: position 90,640,951 of record NC_079162.1, read on the forward strand.
GAAGAATTCCATAAAGCTATATATGAGCATATTGCAGGGTATGTACACAAGATGAGTCTGATGTAATTTGCCAAACAGAGAGGATTATAGAAGAGCCCATGTGGATCAGAAAACACTATTGCTACCCAACTTCTATCTCTATCCACCCATAACTTAAAAACGGTAAAAGTGAATATGTAACTAATCGGAGAAATAATCATAAATATAAAACTTTATGAATAATCTAAACTAAATATAAAAGCACATTTTAAAAGAGAAAGGAAAATCCTATAAACTGGCAACATTTTCATCAGGATACTTGGATTTAAAACCGAGATACATGAACCGAAACCTTGTCAAAATGCAAAACCGAACTGTCGCCAAAAGTTTTGATACTGAATGTCGCAAATACCGTTCTAGCTACAGTTTGTCAAATTTACCAAAAACTTGTTAATTCCATCAGCTTTGGAATGAGTTTATAATAAACCATATCTGTGTTCTAGTTCAGAAGAAATTTAGTCCCGTTTGCAATATATCACTGAAATCGGCGTTGCTCTAAATCGGCATTCATCATGTCCGCAAATGGAAGGATGGTAGATAAATGGAATGTATGCAAATTCGCAAATACGAAGTCTTTCAGATCTAGAGATGTCTGTCGGTTTGTTTTTCATTGTGTTTATAACTTAATAAAAATTCTACCTTTCTCTTATTTCACTATAAAATTTTCTTTCTTGAACGTAACTAAAACAGATGATTTAAGGCGTAAAAGAAATTAAAATCAGAAAAAAACAATACCCCGTCGCGGGTTTCCTTTCTTGACGAATATGGATTTCAGTGATGTATAGCAAAAGAAATGCTAAATTTCTCTTCAACTTGAAGTGTATTGTAAATTCATTCAAAAGCTGATGGAATTGAAGAAATTTTGATAAATTTCACAGACTGTAGATAAAACGGTACTTCCGATATTCAATATTAAAGATTTTGGAGACAATTCTATTTTGCATTTAGATAAGGTTTCAGCATTTGTAGTTCAGCTTCAAATGTAGACATCTTGATGAAAATGGTGTCATTTGCAGGATTTTCCATGCTCTTTCAAAATATGTGCTTAATTTATGTATAAGTCTGTCGAAAACTTTTAAACAGGATTGGGTAGGGACTCTACTATCAGCTTCTTTTGCTTCATAAAGTAAGTCAAATGCACCTTTCGTATACAAATTACTGCACATTGCATAAGGGATATATTTATGATCACAGTAGTGTAGAGATTTATAAAATCCGAAATGAATTATACAATGAATAAAAAAAAATTAAGAATTTTCGGGATTTAAGTAAAAAGTTAAAACACGAAGAACAGTGTTGTTCTTGTTCTGTTCTTGGTATGTTTTAGAAAAATGGTGCATATGAAAATTAATACAGTATAGCATTATCTTGCACATTATATCAAATGTAAAATGTAATGTATTGAAAACATTATTTAGGTCTATATACATCAAAACTAATAATCTATAACATAAAATTTGTGAAGATAACAGCACACATCGTTGATTAAATTTCACAAAGTGTAAAATCCTCAGTTTCAAACTTATAATGCTTATACTCAAATCTAACGAAACTTTAAACGGATATTTTTATTTATCGCCCTTTTTTCACAACTGCATTTATATAGTTTTATATTTTTCAGTCCAAAAATATTTATATTAATTATAGCTTAAACTGCACAGTAGTAAATAGGTCAGGAGCAATATGAATGCCCTATTATCAATGGAATAAAATATCACAAAGAATTTTGACTACCTATTGTTGTGAGTTTCATCAGAGCCTGACTAAGACAGGGGTATACGGGGCAGTTGTCCCGCTCCCCCACATCAGAGGGGGACCCCAAATCAAACAGAAACTTTCTTTTACGTTTCCTTCTTTAATAAACTTTTTTTAAACAAAATATAAGTACACTGTAAAATCCGTCAGTTTTATGTTAGCTTCTTCATTAATCTATCGTATGAACACACAAAAAAAAATCTATATTTCGTAAATCCTTAAATAGGACTTTGTCTATGGTATTTTTCATAAATTAATTAAAAGTGCTAAAAATGTCTTTCTAATTATACATTTAAATAGCACTTGTCGAATTTTGGCTCTTCAAATGTGCTATATCCTTTTAATGATGGACATAGAATTGTCAGAAAATTAATAAAATTTCGTCGGACAATTGGTGGGGGGGGGGGCTTTATGGCTGTTTTAGGTTCTAGTCAATTTTCTTGTTATATATCTATAATGAGGTGAAAAATTTAAATAACTCCATAAAATTCGGTTCTTTATTACTGAAAAAGTGAAGCAGAAAGGGGGGGGGGCTCAAACAAGTTTTTGCCCTGGGCCCCAAGTAGGCTAAGATAGGCTCTGAATTTCATACATATGTAGTAATATGACTGTCACACAGATTCTACAAAACTTTGTTTTATTCGACTTATAAATAAAGAGCACAAATTTCTTTTACCAAATTAAAAGCACTAATTTATTATTTTTTAGTTCCAATGAATTAAAATAAAAACGTAAGCGATCATTGACATTCTCTTACAAAGGAATTGTCCCCTACATTAAGATTTCTTTAAACACAAATTTTAAATAGAAACAAAATATGCTTACACTCTCTCCCATAATAATGCATCTTCATTCAGTGCTTGCTCATAATGGTTAACAACAGGTATAGTAATAATTAATGCAGTGGCTGAATGGTACTCAGAATTATGGAAACCACCTAAAGCTACTTCGGTTGATTGAAGAGGACCACCATAAGGAGCATAGCACTTCATCTCACCCATAGTTCTAGAGGGGAAACAAAAGATTTTCAATTTAGAAAAATAAAATAAAATGCGTCATTACAAAGCTATGAGAAATTAAATGAAAATGTTAGATATATAAAAAATGCTATAACCTTTTAATATATTATTTATTACTATTAAAAACATCAGCTTACCAAAACTAAAGAAAATATTTAATATTCCATGGATACTTCAAAAAAATTGAAAATATGACATACTTACCCAGCACAATCTTTAAAGTGACCTAGATAATCAAAATTTTTGTCTTCCAACAAACTCCTTTGATTCTGATAGAAACCAAATATACTTTGAATAGCACAGTTCTTGTTCAGTGGCGCTAAAGGTGCAACACAAATATCAGATAGAGTCACTGTTTTATTCTTATTTTTGGCCACGAGGCGTTCAGCTGCTAGTTGCAAATCCAATACCTTTAATGTTAAGAAATAAAATATTTAAAAATATTAGAAGTAAACATTAAAAATGTCTCTTATGTAAGAATAATTACCTATTAGCATCAAAAACTAAAATTACATAATAAAGATTACAATTTTCGTTTACTAGTCACCTCAAGTGATTATGCCAGGAATATTGATCATATTTCATTCCAAATAAATCGTTAAGATTCAGCTTCATGTCCATGATTCTGCCAAATTGCTTGACATTAAAGTCAAGTTATTTTAACTGTCTTAGTTAAGTTCTGTTTATTTGTATACGAGAACCTTTCTAATGGATACTGTCCCATAACACCATTGTGTTATTAAAAATGTAAATATCGGTTCATATATCTTCTAAATTTCGTGATATTGTAACCCTCCCACCTTTTTTCTTTATTTGTAAAAAAATATTTTAAAAATTGCAAAAATTCAGCAGAAATTTGCTCTGTTAAATTGGTATCACTAAAAAGAAAATATTTTTTATTTTAAAAAACAATGTAAAATTTATTTATTTGTAATATGTTCGGAAGTGAACGTCAAATTTCAAGTTAATTTTTGATTAAATAAAGCCTAATTAAAATTTATATTTTAGAAAAATCACTCCGAGATAGACATCCCCAGCATTCAAGGTATATATGTGCCAAATTTAGTAGTTGTAGATCAAACGGCTCAACCTGTAGAGCACCAACATACATTCATCTTTATTATTAATATTCATAAAACTAGAAATGTAATACAGAGCACACGTAATTTACAAGTGATCAGTTCAGAAGAAACTTAGCCAATGTTAATAAAATTAAGGTATTAAATTAGGTCATAAATAAAAATTACTCAGAGAAAAAGAACCCTTTGTAAGAAACGAGATTATATCAATTTTTTCTGTTGCGCAGTTGGCAACAGCTGTAAATAATTAGTTGTGTTTGTGAAGAATAAAGTTATGTGTTTTGATACTTACAGTCTAATTTGATCCTGACAGAACCACACATTTTGGTGCCGAAATATACTTGGGTAAGTCATACTAAACTTGTCTGTTTAAACTTTCTATACGAACCCGAATTATAATGTCAATCGTTAAAGAGAAACTTGATTTACTTAAACGTAAACATCAACAATGCGCGCCGCCATTACGAAACGGAATGATTCAACTAGTGAAAAAACTGATTTAAAATATAGCTTTGAACACTTACAAGACAAAATAAACGAACTATCCTAGGTAGACGATAAAATCCACGAAATTCTAAACGATGAAGAATATAATGAAGACATAATAGAGTGCGAAAAGCACACAGAAAATGCTCATTTAGCAATGTTTACTTATAAAATGAAAGCAAATACGAACACCAATTTTTCCTCGTTAATATCTGACAGTATAAATATCGTGCTACCGCCTAATAGCTGACGGTATAAATTATGCATCTGCGTATTCAAACATTATAGTAAACCTACCTACAGTAAAAATAAATACGTTTTGCAGTGGCATTGAAGAATTTCACTGTTTCTGGGTGCGTTTTGAAAATTGCATCGACAAGAATGAACGTTTATTATCGCTTAATGACAAACATGTTTTTTTAGTTAGATATAATGAAAAATACAGAATTTCAAAAAAGCTAAAATTATCATTTTCACACATTATTTGATAAAAATTATTTCACTGAAATATGCAGCAGATTTTTTTATTGTAATAATCTTTATATTATAAATAAAAAATCTACACATTTATGAACTTATAAGAATTTAAAATATCAATTTAAACTCGGTAATCAAAATTAAAAAACATACCTCCAATAGAAAATCTCTATGAAAAACTGGGCCCCAAGTATATGTCTTAAGCTGGTTTTTCTCTTTTATACTTTGAACAAATGAACTTTTGTTCTTCGGAGTGATTATCATTTGTTCAACTCTATAAAAAGGCCTGAAAGAATGAAAGTTCAAAAATTCAATTTCCACTGCATAATATGATTTTACCTTTAAAAGAAATTGGGAAATAATTAAATTAAAAAACAAACATTAAAATAATCGTTCACAGTTAATGCAAGATATCAATATATAAAAACATAACAGCATTTACATGGCTGACACAAACTTGTAAGTACAGTTTTTATCTTAAGAATTAGAGACCGACACTTTTTATAAAAATTTAAAATAAACTATGGAATCTAATTTTTAGCATTTAAAAAATCCCAATTATTGCTTATTTATTTATAATAGTACAAAAACAAGGTAAAATAAAACGGATCACTAGAAAAAATCTGAATCATCAAACAAAGAAGGCAACATTAAAAAATGTTCTGTTAAAAAAACCCATTTAAATATAATTTCATAAACATCTGCAGAAAATGATACAGGGTTTCATCCAAACCTACATCAGTTATTCAAAATGATAAAACATTTTAAATGAAAGAGCAAATTAACCTAAAACAAATTCCAAAACGATTTCATTTAAACACAATTTAAGAAATAATGTAACAAACTTACTCAAAATGTTTGTTGAAATACTCCATATCTTGACGAGCCTGACTGCTTCTGGATACCCACAAATCAACTGGATCAGTTGTAACAGTAAAACGAAACAATAAGCCAGATGCCAGAGCAAAACTAGCAATCAAAGAAAGTGTCATAATTGGTAGTGGATGTTCCGCAACATAAGTACCCCACTGACAAAAATTTTCCTCTAAATATCTTTCAATTGCAGCACCCAGTTTCTGCAGGTAAGATATATTTGATATTATTTCAGTATCTGGTATTTGATGAGTTGTTTCCCCATTCTCTTTTTTTGAATCGGTGAGATCCTGCGATTTTTCTACCACTTGACTAGGAATAACTATAGGGGGGAGAAAAAATTAAAATTAGAAAAAACTATTTATGCACAGGCTTTTTAAAATTCATAATGCATAAAAAATGAAAGTAATTTAACCCAAAAGCAGAATTTCAAGAAGTACAAATCATTAAAGCATATGAAAATAAAAAATAAACGCAAAGTATACGACTTAAGAATATAAAACAATTTCTAAACTCGTTCCATTTCAAGAAACAATAGAATACATTTCCCGTTTGTAATCCAAAATAATTTTGAAGTCATACAAAAATTACCAGATAACTTCCCTTTATTTACAGAGCACTGTAATTACACATGCTATTTAAAAAATATGATACTTGTAAAAAACTTATATAACTGACATTTAAAATTGCTAGTTAAAAATCAATTCTGACACACTAATCAGTATTATACAATAGATACTGCAAAATATGAATGAAGCATGAAAGAAGTTTTAAGACAGCATACATATAAAAACTGGGAATAGTGCAAACTTCACAATTCAAGAAACAGCACACAAATTGACAATTTAGTAAGATACAATTAATAAAGAATTTGAACAGGACAGTGATCTAATGGTGAAATCACAAAACAGATTTTTTAAAATATACAAATTAGATCTGAAATGCGAATCAAATATAAATAAAAACTAACATCTAAATGAAATGGCACAGTTGGGAAAATATCCAGTACATAACAAATTACAAAATAGGAATTATCACACTCTTTTAAAATTATATTTGTTCTACATTCATTATTTACAGGGAATTTTATTGCTGCTTATTGTTTCACAAAAAATTGCAAGAAAATATTACTTAAAAGATTTTTATAACATCACCTCGTAATTAAATAGAGTAATTCTTGACAAAAAAAATATTAACTTATTTCTTCCCACCATAAGGTTCTTTGACATTAATATCAATCAGCTTTTCTCGTTATATATTGAGTTAACTAAACAGGATTTTTAAAGATTTAAATCCTAACTTTTATTCAATGAAGCAAGCGATTCATCCATTTGGGCTTCCGAGTTCCCAATACCTCTTCGTTCTCTGATTTTAATCTAATTTGTTATTTTTCACAATGAGAGGCTCATGAATAACGAAAATAAAGGGAAAACTAATGAAAATGAAGAAAAACGGAAAATGAATTAAAAATAGAAGATGCACAAGAAAGGGTTAACACCATTTCACACACACACCAAAGCACACCTATCTGAGCTTGAAAACACCAAAATTCGCCGATATTACATCACTACGAGACAGAGCGGAAAATAAAAGGTTGCCTTTTCTTCCTTAAACAGAATCGTGGTTCAACAGAAATTTTTGCAACAGATTTAATATTACGAATATGTTGATTATGAATGTAATATTAATTAATTCTTCCCTCCCAGGAGAGCGTCCTTTTTGCTTGTTTTTTTCTGCTTTCCCTCTTTGCTATTTTATGTCTTCAAGTTTGCTTTCTTAATTTTTTTACAAATGTACATATTTGTTAGAAATTACTCAAAAATATACGTTGGTAGTTTTGATTGTTAAAGCTATAAATTCCAATAGTGTTGTCAAAAGATATCAATTTATGCAAACATTACAGAATAACTCAATTTGTAAAGACTGCTTTTATTCGAAATCTGCAGAAACCCCCGCAATTTTGCAATATCAAAAATTATATCAGTGAAATTACAATTCTTCGATGAAACTAAGTAAACTTACTTGTAACTATATAAGCAGCATTTCTAATTTCAATAATTCATAATACTGAAATTAAATCTACTATAACCTCCTTTGCATTGGGAGCAAATTTAAGCAAAAAGCAAGCAGGACATGAATATTTATGTATCAAAAAGGCAACAGCAAAGCAAAAATAATAATAAAATAAAACAAATATACAACTAAATTACATAAATACAACTAACATGAATGTTGCAAAAAATAAATATAAAATATAAAAAAAGGACAGAAGAATCTCATTACTTAAAAATAAAATAAAGCCCCAGAAATTTACCCAGTTTAATAACAAATTTTTATAACCTACTGTTATTACAACCAAACTCTTCAATATGCATAACATGCAAATTAAATTAACTTAATGACTGATTATCTATTTATAAAACGTAAATTAATCTACATATTTGTTTCAAAAACTATAAATGCTATATAAAATCATCTACTCTTCTTAGTAGATAAAAATAGGAATGCATGTCTATTGCATAGAGAGAACTAAGAGTAAAGTTCCGCATATGAATATGCTATCGTGAAGAGAGGAGGAAATAAGCCATCCACTCTAGCACAAAATTACTTGATACACTGCTAGTTTCTCTATCAATACAATATTTATTTCAATTCTAAAGGAAGACAAAGAATTTTAAAGAAGCATGTAATCAGTGGAAACACGTCTCTTTAAGATAAACAAATTATATTACTAAACAAAGAAAAAATTTCATACAGTTTTGAAAATAAACCTTATTTAACTTTTTTTTAAAAGTTGGGCACCGTTCCCCCCCCCCCCTTCCTTAATGCATATACAGCAAAAGATAATTAGCCAAGCAAGGGAAATTGACAAATATTAACTTATGGGATTTTGCACATGGTTTATATTTCAAATTTGATAGGCAAAAAAAGCCTTTTCAAGGACGAATATTCTTTTAAATTCCCGAAAATAGAAAATTCAAAACCATCTATGGTTGTAAGTAGCCATTAGATAATCCATAACCAGACAGATCAACATAACAGAAAAGTATATTAGTTAGGCAAAAAGAAAATGGAAACAGCAGGTTCTAAACAAATGCTCTTCATCGCAAGCAAGCATTAGTACTTAAAAAGATATGTTTTGTGTATCTTTTTATCTATCAAGAAAAATGAAAGTTATTTGGATAAAATTGTTATATTAAAAGTAACATTCATAAAAAGAGTAAGTAGGAATAAATAAGAAAATTATATCTAACATATATTATTTAAAGTAAACATTTTATGAAAAGTGCAAGGATGGAGAGCATTAGTTGGAACAAAATAGAAATTAACAGCACCAATGTTAGCAAGACGTACTTGACCGCTTTGAACGAAGGGGCTCCACTTCCTCTAAAGAGCCCAAGTCCACCCCTGAGGCAGACGGTGAACATGATTTCAATAGAATCAAAGGTCGATGAGATGATCCTTTTCTCTCCATCTTAACTTCTTGTTCACCTGCTAGGGGTAATTCTAGTTACATGACAGCTTTGAGTACCGAAATTAATCTGCAGTGTTGAATACACACTGCTTCCATTGCCCAACAGCATCAAATCTTTTCACGATATTACAATTAAAGAAAAGTAGCGAACTACAGCTGAGACAGATAATTTAAATTGTATGCCGAAGAGTTGAATATAATCAATTAATATATATGTGTACACAAATTTTATCTTAATAAACAAAATTTTAAAGCATCAAATAAATTTATCTAAGAGAGCTATGCTAATCTACAACAGAGCCCAGTGAAAATAATGAAGTAAAAAAGTTCACAAAGCAGAAAGATACACAACTAAGCTTGTATCCGAGAAAAAACGTGCAATATAAAGCAACAGAGTAATATCAAATTGTCATATAATTGCATGCAATTATTTTTAGAAAAATGCGTATCACATTAATAAGAAAGCAGGTAAGTACTTTCCGACATTGCCACACAGCATATATAGGTAAACCAAAACAAAATGAATAAAACAGCATTAGAGCTTTAAAATAAAATAACAGAATCAATGCAAAAAAAGAAACCCCAGGCTTTTAGAAAGCAGTATAAAATCTAAATATAGTACTGAAAAATCTCCATTATACAGAAAATGTGTTATATTAATTTTAGAAACAGCATGGTGTGTATTGAGCACTGCAGGTCACTAAATATTAAAAACATCTAAGTGACATTTCATTAATATAATTGTTCTCACAGAGAATAAGTTACAGTTCATCATAAGATTACATGCTAATGAATATTACAAAACACAATTTTAAGTAAAGATTCTACATTCACACAACCACGCACACTGTAATAACAATGCTCAATCACAATAACATTTGAAAATATAAAAACTTTCCAGTAATGCTTCAAAGCAAAGAAGGGGGGGAATAATTTTTGTTCAAAAGTAGGTTTTACTTTGCAAGTTAGGACAAGATTTTATAAAATGAAATATTCTATGGAATGCATTTTGAAAATGCAATCCCTAGAAAGCATGTAAACGATTAGATTATTCCTTAAAAACATAACTAGTTTGAAAGCAAATCACAAATCAAAACTAATAGCACATTCATCCATAGAATAAAATAAAGTTTTATAAAAGGAAGGGGGGAGGAAGCAGGAATAAAACAAAATCAGTAAAAAAAAAAAATTTTGAAAGAAATATACAAATATTTCATCAGGAAATATGCCAATAGCACACACAAATATAAATAAAGCTGAGGTGACTATTCACATTCTAAACAATTTTGAAAGAGAATTGAAATCAACCTGCACAAAAATAAAGGAAGCTCTCACGATGAAGAAAGATAGGTGAAATTCTATTTTATATGCCCATTTATATAAAGTTTTGAAAACAAATGAGATCTTTTGATAAGCTAATTATTAACTTTAAGTTACTTAAATATAGTAAAAAGTTCATTAGTCATTAAAACCAATAATATTTTGAAAACAACACAAAATCTACATTTAATATATTGTTACAGCTATAACTATTTTATAAACAATGATCAGTAATCCATCTACAATAAAGTTTTTGTTCTCCTTCTTGGAGTAAAGCAGAAAAATAAAATACATGAAAAGCTTTAAACCATTTATTTGAATAATTCTGAAATATATATTAAAGTAGGAGCACAAGAGGGATATGATTATATTTGCCTCTGGTAAATTCATAATCAAAAAGCTTCTAAGCTAAAAAACATAATGCTATAAAAAGAATCTACAGAATGATAGCTCATAAATTTTTAGTGAGGAAAACAATATAAAATTAGATAAAAAATAATGAAAGAAAATATTCAAAACAAAATCAAACTAAATATGTAAAACTAAAAAAACAATATGATTTTGAGGAACTTTATAAAATGGATTGCTCTTTGAAATGTAAATGTGACAAACTATTTCCAGACAGAAACTACAGTATTAATATTGGAATTTCATTCACTCTTATTCAAATACAGTTCACTAATACAGTTTTTTCATATTTAAAATTGGGAAAAAGGGGAAAAGGAGTTTTTTTAAAAAAATATAATCTTAATATAATAAATCTTAAATTTAAAAAACACTTTTTGCAGTAAACTGCAATAGATAAAGAAAACATTTCACTGACATATCTTTCCACATTTAAATCGTGTTTTAGAAAAAGTTTATAAAAAAAACAAAGCAAAGTGAAACATTATGTGGAAGGATAGGAAAAACATGTACTTGTTAAACACTAATTGAAAAAACAAGGAAAACATACAACTAAAGAAATTATCAAATTAATATTTTTTTTAAATAACATACATGTTGTCAAATTTTACAAGTCAGCTGAAAACATTAATTTGAAAAAAATACTTTGAATATAAAATTTAATTCTACAGTTTCCATACACACTCGCAATCATACACAAAACAAGATAAATATATGAATGCCCTTAAGTGAAAAATATAAAGTATAATATGTAATGAAATTAAATGCAAAAAATTGAGAATAGTTAATCATGTTAAAAAAATTAAGCAAAAAACATACAAGTACCAAATTGCAATTTAACTTACAGCGTAATGATTTTCTTGACTGAATCTTGAAGTAAAAGAATCCCAAAAGTAAAAAGGCTGTGACAAAGCAAAATATAATGAGGCATAAAACTGACACGCCATCATGGTGTAAAAGAGTAAATTCTTCTTTTTCAGCTGGTAAAGGTGGAGGTGATGCTATGTTTAATTGGCAAGCAGCTTCACAATCAAGACAAGTACATGCTTCAGATTCAGGATTAGGACGCTCAGAACAACTGAAAAATGTGTATTTCAATATATTTCAAAATAAATAAATTATTTTCTTAAACTTTCAAAAAAGTTCCAATCTAGCATTTCCAAAAAACATTGAACTCATAAAGATGAAGAAACTTCTCTCAATTTGAATCGCAAAACACAACAAAGCATCTTAACCCTTTCTAGGGCCGTGGGAAGTATGCTTCCCATCAAATTCATTAATCTTTATATGGGATTATGTAGGTTAGCAAATGTTCTTACAAATTTTTCAATAAGACAGAAGCTTAGATGCTTCAGCTCCTTATTTCACAGAAAATGGCGTGCCTTGATTTTTACTTAATTATTAATTAATAAAAATCTTTAATAAATTAAATTTATCTAATAAATTAAATGAATCCCTTTTCTTAAGGCAAATTCAATTCTAAAAATATTTTAATATACCATGAGCAGAAAAAATTGGCCCTTTAAAGGGTTAAACAATTAATTTATATAAGAATTTTTCAAAAAATCTTTTTAATACATACGATGTAGTATTTTCATTCATGGGATGAAACTTCTCTCCATCTATAATCAATTCGGGATCGGTAGTTAGATGATATTTTATCTCAAAGGGGGAAAAGCCATCATCAGCAGGTGTAGAGCCCATAAAATTTAGCCACCGTTCAGGGTTGCATTCACGACCCCATCCTCCACACATGAGGTCCAAAACAGTTGAACCTGGAGTCAAACCTTGAATGTCTTTACAAGAAGCAAACAATCCATCTGCATAACTAAAGAGAAAATATTTCATCACTAAAAAGTAAATCAACAGATAAAATAAACAATATAAAAATAATTTAATACAATGGAACTATATGTGCATAGAAAAAGCATTAAATTGTACAAAAATTATAAATTTATAAAAATATATATCACAAAGTTTTAAGAGAAAAATATACTTGAATGAGATGTAGATGTTGGGAGAAAAAAAAGATTCCAAAAAGAGTTAGTGCAAAAGAAAAATTATCAGCAGCAGCAGCATTCGGATGTTGCGAGCTGAGATAGAAATCTCAATTTTGATACCTTAGGGTGGAAGAGTTTATGGCAATTTTAAATCGATTATAATAAACCACAAACAGTTTTAATTTGAATAGTTTACAAAGCATAGAAAAAGAAATAGAATAGTTAGTGAAACATACCTTCGAGACATAAAATAAGTCAGTTTTTCAATAATGATATCGCCTTCATCACTTTCACCGAGTTTCTCTATTTTTAAAAATTCACTCTGTCTGGGCGAACAGGCAAATTGGCAGAAATTCTTTCTAAAATTTGATAAGCAAGATGGGCACCTAGCAAGCCCTAATGTTGCTGCAATCTCAAGATTTTTCTGTAATTGACTTATTTGCTCAGGACTGCAACATAACACATTTGTTTCTGTAAATGAAGAAAAATAATCAGAGGAAAATTAATAATGGAAAAGAAATTAAAATATAAAATTTTTAATTCTTGACAACAGAAAATAATCATTTAACACAATACATTTAGTCCAAATTTCTTAAATTTCGTTTTAAAATACAGAATTGTAAATAATTTATATTCTGTAATAGACTCATGCAGAAAAACAAAATCATACTCTAAATTACAGTAGAAAAGACAAAAGAAATTTACATTAAAAAAAAGAATTCAATCATTTTCTGAACAAATAATGATAGTTGAATTAGTAGCAGTTTATAACTAAAACATTTCAGCTTCCAAAATTTCATTAAAAATTTTTCAGTTTTAGCCCCAGTAATGCACAAAATTTGAATAAATAATATGTACCTGAAAATTAGTTAGATTTTGAGTGAATGAGTTTAAGAAATCAATTTCTAAGCCAAGAGTATCGGTTCTTAATAAACATATTCAGTTCCTGCATGGTTTAATGGTATTCCATCACCTCCTTTTAGTTATAAGTACTTTAAATAATAATAATAAAAAAAATACTTTTAATAGTAGATATATTTTTAACAGAATATTTCTCTCAGGTTATTTACACATGCTTCTTCAAGTTTCAACTAGATTGATGAGAGATCATTTCAATGTTCTTTGTTGAATGCCTAAGTCTCTCAAGACTAACATTTCATAATGGTTACAATAAAATATTGAAATTACAATGTACTAGTATCAAACCTACAATATAGGTAACTTATTTACTGAGAACTGCATTAATTTCAAAAATCATAATATACTCATCATAATGCAATTGAACAACTGTGTATGTGTGCATGCACTTTCATCATAATTTATGCATATAATATGGCTTAAAATGTACACAGAAATAAACATGAATTTTAAAATTGCTCATTCATAGATTACTGATCATAGGAAAAAAAAATTACTAATAATGACAGCAATAACCAAAATTTAGAAAATTTCTTTAGTTACTAAAAGAAAAGTAGAAAACGCACCTCGAATTATGTCAGGACAAATATCTCGTAAAGTTTCTAATGCTTCTTCATCTTCTAAGCGTTTTGCAGTGCCATTATATGAACAAGTTGCGTCACCAAAATCATTTTCACCGCAAAAACCATGCATTATGCAGTGACCTTCGGCAACAACCTGAAATTAAAAACAAAATCATAAAAAAATCTAAACACAAAAATTGCAATGTAAAAAATATATGGCCCCCTCATTGGTAAACTACTGATGACAAGAAAATAACATGAATTAAACTTAGTTGAGCCTTTAATTTTACCTGCATGGTTATTTTCTAATATTCGTTCTATAATTTGAAGATAATTCCAATAGCTTCTATTTGCATTCGATTTGTTAACATTGTTATTATCAACTCAATTTATATAATGTCATTATTTAAACAGCTCCACATCATTAAATCTTTATATTTTATAAATATATACAAGCACTACGGTCGATCTTCTTTATCTTAGATATGTAATCATTTATATATATAAAGCTCAATGTGTGTGTTGGCGCTCTATAGGCCAGATCGTTCGACCTACAGCTACCAAATTTGGTACATGCATACCTTCGAGGTCGGAAATGTGCACCTGATGTCCCCCTTTTTTTTTGAATTTTTAATTAGAATTTTAATAATTAATTAAAAACTAATAGTAAGGCTTCCGTTTCCCCACGCTAACAAGAATAGGCTTAACACATTTTCGGCCGATTATTTCAAACGATTCTGTTTATTTTCTTAGTGTTTGATGCATTTAAAATCAAACATTGTTAATTAATCGATCTGCTCATGATGAATCTGAGAAAATTTTGTTGACAAATTCTTGAGATTACATAAATTAAGAAATATATTCTTTAGTGCCCATAAAGTTTAAATGCTCAGTTACCCTGTTTTCCGTAATCATATTATTAAAAAAAAAATGCTTTGTTTCAGTAAAAAATATTATATTAATTGCAGATTAATCATTTCCTCTTTAATTTAAAATTCTACGGGAGCTAACAGAAAATTAGAGAGATGCATATTACGTTATGACTGAAGGTCTTTATAAATATTATGAGTGAATTATATGACTATCAAAATTTGAAATTTTGAAATATTTTAATGAAGAAGCTATTAAAGTAGGAATTACATAAAATATTTATTTATTAAAATTTTAACGAGCATTAAGATTGGAGAACCGGCTGGTCACCAAAGGCAGCTAGTATATATATAAAATCAAATAGATAAAGATATACTTTGCTATCATTTATTTTTTTTTTACTTTAAACTTTATGTATTAATGTAAAAAAATGAAGTAGCTAATGATTTCTTTCGGTCTTTGCGTCTTTTAATATGATGGACATAAAAATGTTCAAGCATTCAAATTTAATATTAAACAGGAACAGAAATTAAAAGAATTATCATTAATAAATATATTATATCTTGTTTTTTTAACTTTAAAAAAGAAAACACATTGATTAAATTCAATTTTACCACGGAAATAGTCTCCCCGAAACTTATTAGAATACTCTATATTAAAAGCGCCATCCTCTTAACCCATAAAATTGCGGATCATGGGCAAGTGCATTAAAGATACAAGAGATTATATTTTTATTTTCCGATATCCGCACATAAAAGTTTTGCGCTTCGTTGTAAAAAAAATTAAAAAGCATTGTGGGTGCCTTTTCTTCAACCGACTGAAATCTAAATTTACAGATCTACTTGTAAATTTTGACCTACAGACTTGCCTGTCCTTTAAAGCGGACCTACAATTTTAATATCAAGATCACATGCCAGATTTCATTTATCTAAAACCTGATTACAAAACAGATCTGATGAATTTGATTCAAAATTTGATTAGTATCTACATTTTAGATACAAAATTTATACATTCTCTTATTCTCAACTTCAGGAACCAAAATACAACCTTTTAGCTCCTGTATTTGAAATAGTTTTTCAAATCCATAATGAATCATTATTCGATATGGAAGAAAATATTTAACAATAAAAAATATATGCATTAACATAGCGAGCCGAAGAGAGGTCGCACACAATATGATTGGAATCATAAAAACGATCAAAACCTTTTTCCCCCCCATTTCCTCAACTTTTTTTAATACACTTACGTAAAAACTGGTAAGAATCTTCTTGCTTACGGCCATTTTTATTCAGCGAATAATTATCATAAATTAAAAATTTCCTCATTTATTCATTCCCCTTCCCTTTCCCCATTTGATTTTGAGATTGTTCATGACAACTAGGAATTTTTGGTCTAGACAAAAATTTTTGATTAAACCAGCATCGCAAAAGTTATTTATGACAAAATAGGCTGCAAGGAAAAAAAGCTCCTGTTCACACTAATTATACTCTAATTTCCTCTTTAATTCAATTACTTTTTTCAATATCTCCGAAAAATGTTCGTACATCTTTAAAATATGAAGAAAAAATACTATTGTTTGGTATTCAATTCGAATATGAAGTTCAATATTTTTTATCTTCTTTTTTAATAAAAATGAAAACGCAAGATGGCAAAATTAAAGTGCGCATAAAAGCTCGTACATCGAGAAATCATCGGAATAATTCGTAACTCAAGTTTTCATCAGATACTTGTTTTAAAATTTGTTTTTGTATTTTGGTAACATTTTAAAAATTGTTTGGCTTTAATCTCGCTTGCTTTTCTAGGTTTTATCATTTTAAAATGTTTCGTAATCGTACGAAACCAACAAAATAGTAATAGAAAACTGATTATTTTTCCCTATATTAGTGATAAATCAAAGCATATCGCTAAATTAGTAAATTTATTCCAATTTACAGCTTAATTTATGATTGAATGCTTTAAAGAAAGTTGAATCGAAAGCAAAGCAAAACTAACACAACATAATAAGATTAATATTTAAAAATTATGTAGGAAAAACCATAATTGAGTGCTGTAAAACGTTCTGCAAAATTTTCTAAAATGTTTTCTTTTTCAATTTTACCTGAAAATGTGGAACGAATGCTTAGTTCAGCTGGATTACATAAACGCTCAGCCAGGAAAAATTTGTTCTTGGTGCAAAAGAAAAAAAAAAAAAAAAAAAAAAGCTTTCCTCAGGGAATCCAATGACAAACAAGCCCGAGACGCTTTTATTTACAAAAAAAAAAAAAAAAAATAGCATTTTTAATTCGGATGGGCGTCGGAAAGATTCATATGTGGAGGGAGGGGGAATGTGAGCATCAGGGCTAGGTAATTTGTTATTTATTGATGGAATAATGAATCATGCTCTATATTTAAATATTTTAAAAGTCAATTTGAAATCACCAGCCTAAAATTCGGAGATAGCTTAGGATGCTCTCGCTTGCTCAATTTACACTGCTCTCAAATGAAAGTTATATAATGTATTCTTGACATTATTTCAAAGATGATCAAGGAATTACTCATTTCCCTAAGCAAATATTACTATTTAAAATTCACTCTATCTAAATCTACTCCCGAAATATCCTCCCAAGTTTATCTTATTCTTTTCTTTTCTTTTAAAGTAATATATATCAAACATTAAAAGCATCCCGACAAAATAGTGGTAATTTGTATTTAGATGTATATCTATATAGCTAGCTTCAAATTGCAAAAAATATTTTATCATAAATAAGTGAAATACAAAAGCCATATTTAAACATGAAATTATTCATCATTTTTTCAATAAAAAATGATTTCAATAATAAATCGACGGAATTGGTCTTTCTGAAATTTTCTGGAATACTCTTCTATAAGTCTTACCCCTCCCCTTCATGCCGCATAAAATTTTAAAACTGAATGAATGCTAGGCAGCGAATTTCAGGCAGACAATTTGAAGAATTTCAGAATTTGAGGATGGCAGTTACGAAATATCGATCTTTGACGTGAATCTAACATTGCTGCTAAATCTATCACGAGACTGCATTCTGGATACCTTTTTGCCAGCCGATAGACACCAAAGTCACAAGATAACATATCAAATTTCATTGATTTAAGTCACTGCATTTTATGAGTTATTGCGCTTAAATGCAAGCCAACGCACACATCGACAGACGGTCAACCGATTGACGAATTTAGTTCAAAATTTGGTTAATATCTATATTTTAAATGCTAAATTTGCGTACCAAATTTTATCTACTTAGCTGATTTCGTGTTGTAGTTAACGAGTTTACTTATACTCGAACAGCCAGAAACTTCCTGTGAATGGATTTCGTTCAAAATTTTACAGAAATCTACAAAATCGGCCGTAATTTCATATACCAAATTTCAAAATTTGAACTCGACTCGTTTTTGAATTACCGTGTTCGCAAACTGGCATGGTGCCAAAATATGCATTTTTCGGAATCGGAGAGGTCTGAAATATGGAATCCGAATCTTTTTTGACGATTACATATTTCCTCAATTCGTATACAAGCAAGTAAAAACCGAATTGTTTGGTCAGGAGGTCAGAAAATATGAATTTAACACCCTAAAGCACTGAAAGAAAAAATATAAATGACATGTTAATAACAGAATTACTTTTCTATTTTCTGTCCATTTGAGGTGTTTAGTATTAAATGCAAAATTAATTGTATGTAGAATTGATTGTGTGATAGAGCTGCATAAATTATTCAAATTTCTTTCTCTCTGCAGATTTTTTTTTTTTTTTTTTTTTCTAAATGCTAAAAAATGTCAAAAATTGGCGAAAGTATAACTTTTGTTTCATTTGAGGATATCTATATCTAAGATTTTTGCCTTTTACTTTGATTAAATATCTCATTAATCTGTAGTTTCCCTTTATTGAAACATAAGCCTTCATTCTATAATCAATATAAATCTTTCACCACATGAGATGAAAGAAAAACTTACTTTTTTTGTTATACAATAAATTACGATCTTCTGACTGGTTGCTCAAATGCGTTTGATTAAGGTCCGAAAAATATTCTAAATTCAAGAAATCGCAGATCAAAATTTAATCATATCATTACTTCTCTACTTTAATGATCCTCTTTTCTAACATTCATTTATTATTATCAATAATAACTGAGTAACTGCCTGAAAAGATTTTGTTATCTCTTCAAACTGAAATGAAACCATACAAAGCAACTTTCCTAAAAAGCCATATTTGATTTTTTTTTTTTCAGGGCATTTATGTAAATACGAAAAAAATAAAAGTTTCGTATTGAAAAAGTTTGGTCATAGAACTTTCAAGGTGAATAATTATGAAATAAATATTCATTATGAAAGTATGTAATTTGGAATCATGCCTCTTACGCAAAAGACCAAGTTTTCTCTTTGTTTTTATAGTATTATTAATATGTTTTTAGTTTTAAAATGGCAATTAACGGTTTAGTTGAACAGGCGACGAAATATTCTCAGACTGTATTAGCTGACAAAAATAAAATATTTTGATTGCCGAATTTGCATATTTTAACATCTCTAAAATATTATGATTACATTTATGTCAATCTTCAGTGATAAATAAAATTAATGCTTTTAAAATATCAACTATCTTTTAATTACACACATTTTTGATACCTCATAATATCATTATGAGAGTTGAAGCAAGGCGACGGCCATTTTTGGACGCCCCTCGTCATTCAGAACTGTGATCAGACGCCGAGAATAGCATCCTACTCTCCAAACTTTCATGAACAAGGCTAAACACTTGGCGGATTTTCGGTGGAATCAAATCTCAAACAAGGGATCATCCGACTTCTTATCAGGCATTGCGATTTTGATATTTCACAACAGCATACAATTTACAAGTACTAATTTAGGAAACAATAAACTAATCTATATATTGTAATTTTATACCAGTTAATTTCAATAATAAATCTCATATTCCACTGCAGATTAAACTGTAGTAAAGGAATTTAATCCAGAATTGAAACTTCCCAAAATTAGTAGTGGACTTATAGATGAAACGCAGCAGTTTTAGCTCATAATAAATAATATACTACGTACACTTTCCACTCATATACATGAAGGGGGGAAAAATGTTTTTATCTTGAAAGCACTACCCCTATGAATACATGCAAAATTTAGATGTTTCCACAACTCCGAAATTGTCACATTTTAAATTTAATTTTCATTTTAAAAAAAGTAATATCGTAATTTATTTAATTCCTGCGTATACTATTCAACCTCACGGATATAGTAAAAGAATAATGTTATTCTTTTAAACAATGAATACTTTTCTCGGTAAAAGTTAGCTGTGGATTATAGAATTAAATTAGCTATCAAAATTCAAAGTTTTGAACCAATCAATCTAAAGATTAATGTTCTGTTTTGAAGCTATAGGAGTTTTAGTACAGCTTTCTTAATTTGAACCACTGTCATATGAGAAAGATATCCCAATTTCAAAATTTTTACCGCACACCACCAGTGAGAAAAAGTTTATCCATGACGACAAATTTATACACAGAGAATTTTCGGTTGAATCTAGTCTCAAACACACTATCCTCTA
This sequence comes from Argiope bruennichi, assembly GCF_947563725.1. Lineage (NCBI taxonomy): Eukaryota > Metazoa > Arthropoda > Arachnida > Araneae > Araneidae > Argiope > Argiope bruennichi. The sequence goes on from NC_079162.1 coordinate 90,661,790, forward strand.
ATCAGAATCCCAGACTACCACTAGGACACAAAGACTTCCTAATTTTCTTTTTGTTCTAAAACATGTAAATGCATAAATAATGGCCTTTCCGCCCTGTATTGCTTTTCGTACTATCTCGATCGACCGAAGTGGGCTATTTTTAGTGATACTTTTGCAATAATACTGAATATTAAATTCTTATTCTCTATTACAAAATATTAAAAGATAGTTTTTGAAACAAATGAAATAATGCTTCCGCTCTTTCGAAGCGCAGGATTTTAGAAATGAATATTATTTAAAGATTTGTTTGGATTTTTTGTAATTACTATTTAGGGGCTTATTTATTTAAAGTTTTGACTGAAGTATAATTATAAAGTAAACTTTATTTTTATGCTCTTGGTTTTCTTTTACAGCAAATCACTTTTTCCTCGGTTCCATTTTATTATAAATAAAGAATTGATTTAACCCTTTAACTCAGGCTGTCGTCTATTAATGATTTAGCAAGCCTGCCTTGCATTCCAAAAATCAATAAACGACTCACGTTTTTTAACTCATTATTATGCGAAACTATCGGCAACAGATATGCCGATATCCATTCGTACTTTACGTTTCGCGTTGTAGATATTAAGCAGATTTTATTCAGGTTAAAATAGATATTAGGGAAATTTTATTCAGATTAAAAACACATATTGGCAAATTTTAATCTAATATAATAAGACTAATTATTTTCTTTGTTACTGGTTTACAAGTTATGTTCTTTGATGTGTTTTAAACATCAAACGAACTCGCTCTCAAATTGACAAATACAACATTTAAAAGAAACCCTGCAATGACTACTTTTATAGTCAAATACATTAATTATGTCTAGCATTAATAACAAGGGAGCTACTAAAATGAGTAAACTGAATAAAATAACTCACAGCGAAGAAAAAGCTAACTATTAAAATTCTATTGTTTGAAAATAGCTCTTTAATATATTTTATTTTAAAACGTTATCTCAGATAACGTTCCATTTGTATAATTAAGATATAGTATTGTAAGTTGCAATTAAATGTAGATGTTTATAATACATTTATGACCTAATGAGAATACAAAAATTTTCGAACTTCAAATTCTAAAAAACGTAGCTAGTTATGAAGGCTAAAAAACTCTAAGACCTATTATGAAAATAAGTGAAATCGAATGAAAATCACAAATGAACAAAAAACGAATGAAAGCTAGCATATACAAATATCCAGGGCCGGTTAAGCTCTATACGGGGGGGGGGGCTTAGGAAAGACTTGAAACCTCCATTCTCCATCAAAATTTTAAAAACTATATTATTGATTTTAATTCAATCTATGTACGTAGTTTTTTAAAATATCACATAATACGAGAAACTGAAATAACGAAACATTTAGTTAAGAGTGCCTTTCAGAGAGTTGCTTACAATATTTCGCAAAAAAAAAAAAAAAAAAAAATCAGTTTTAGAAGAAAATTATAAAAATATATAACAGTTTCATATGCTTTTTCTAAACGTTCTAAAGGCTTTAATACAAAGTTTACCAAGGCTGTTAACTTGCAAATCAGTCAAATGACAATAAAAACAACAACAGAAACCTGCAAGTGATTTTTAAAATATAAAAAATCGTAAGAATAACATTCTGAAATGTAAGCAATATGTGATTTAAATTTGAATATGTTCACGTATATGAACATAATGAATCAAACGAAAATACAAAATTGAAGTCCTGAAATTACCACGAAATTTTCGAGACAAAACTTCCTAAGTTATGAAACTACTAATTAGTCCCCTATTTTAACTAATTCATTACCTAGGCCTGGGTAAATAGCCCGAGTTTTAAAGTTTTGATATTGGCAAATACGGAGTGCGCTAACAAATATCTTCATTAGGCGTTATTGCTCCTTTTGTGGGTTGTTTGATACAGAACAAAATTTATTGAACTTCCAACCTCACTTAAAACATAAATGGAATATTAATTTTAAGCCAAAATCAATTTTAATGCCCACAATGGATAAAGTGTTAGCAAAAAATTAAGTTAACCATTTCAGATGACATCACCCACCAGCATGCATTCAACTACTACGAATGAAACAGAACCTGAGAATTAGAATCATTATTGCTGTGAAGTTTCATAGTTTCCAAGAGTCGATTTGTTTTCTGCAAGGCCACTACTATATTTATACTTGTACCATCCAGGAGATATAATACTTAATATATATTTATGATAATTATATATTCGTTGCAAAATAATAAATCAGTGAAGCTGATTTTTAAAAAAATTGCACATTCATTCAATGTTAAACAATATTTCTATTTATAGAGATTTTACAAAAAGTCAAATTATAGAATATTTTTTGTTGTTGTTGTTTGCTTGTTTTAGGATGCTTACAGTGAAATTTTTTCAAAAGCACGCAGAGTCCCCCCCCCCTTTGAAATGCTCCTAAACTTAGAACCAGAATGGGAGAAGGAAAAAAGAAAGTACATTCTTAAAAATATTCGCCATTAAAAGCATAATACGTATTTAAATATTATATTTCTTAAAGTTAACGGTCTCTCACAATTTTTTAACCACAAAGTGATAATATAATGGGAAAAAAATTGCATAATTTGGTGAAAAGAATAGATCGACCAAAAGAAAGCAACTACCGAATTCTACAGTCTACACGACTCAAAGAGTAGACTATAAAAGTAGCAGAAAAAAAAAAATTCTGCCTCTTCAATTTTTCCTTTCAGAGATTTTGTATAATAGAAGCCTTACTTGCAAATTAATTCTTCGTATCATTTAAATAATTAATTAATGGAATTATAAGATCAACTTATTAAGTTTTAATGAAGAGAGGCTTGGTAGCTTCGTGAGTCTCGATTTCAGGAATCAGAATGTTTTTATCAGTTGTTTTAAGTTGATAAACGGTTTTATGATTCAAAAAGACCGACAGTTTCTCCCATTCTGTACTAATGCGATATAATATTTAATCCGTTATTTTCGATAAGCGAAATTTTAATTTTTTCCAAATCTGGTAGCTCAAGCATTTGCGTCAATTGCGAGGCGACAGATGTTAAAAATAAAGCCTTGTACTTCCTAATGTCTGTTTTTTGCAAATTATATTGCATTTACGAAAGTTAAAAGTAACATTTTGACAATTCGCAACAATCGTTAGTATTAAGAACAAAAATGAAATATCCAAAATTTTCACTCACTGACTAAGAATTACCTACATCGATTTAATATAGTTAGCAAGCAGTCATTTAAGAAATAATTGAAAAATAAATCGAAACAAAGTAACATTTAGAAAAATCTGATGAAGTACAGAAGCGTTTAACTTTATCAAGATTTCAGTAATAAAAGTAAAATTATCGTAAAAAATAATCATAATTAAAAAAAATGGATATTTGTCCATCTGACGTTCGTTTATAAGTTTGTTTTTAATCCGAAGATAAATTATTCAAGAAACAAAAGTATTCACATGCATCCCAAAATCTTTTAAGGGCAAAAAATCTCAAATATGAATTACCTAAATTTTTCATTATAATTTTGAATATAACATCTTAAAGTAGGTCAATTTTGCCATAAATATATTCTACTTTAAAAATTCAACATATAAATCGAATGAATCGACGTTACGAAACTCCAAAACGAGAATTTCATATTTCACATGTGAAACATGAAAACGAAGCATACTCCGACTTTTGCAGGTTGCAGTTCATAAAAACTTATATCAAGCTGAATTAAATCTTAAATGACTCTTCACCCATGGGATTTTTGTATTCGCCGTGACTTGATGGTAAGGCTTTGGCTTCGGGATCAAAAGGTTTCAAATTCGAAACCCGATTCGACCGAAGATCCGTTGTGTATGTAGTGTATATATATATATTGAGCCTGATGGTGAGAGTCAAACGTCCTCCCACTGGCGTGGTCAGGAAGCTTCAAAAGAGAGTTCTGGCTACCTTCATCATCCGAATACGAACTTTCTTCTGAAAACAGATCTAGTGTTGTTTGAAAATGAGACGTTGATATAAATGAATAAAATTTAATTTTTCTTTGCACTAAATTAAATGTACTTTACAACTGTTAACAATACTCAAATTCCACAAGATCGGAAATTAAATCAAATGCAGAAAAATTCTCACGCTAGCTGAAATTTATTATATATATATGCTAATTTGATGCATTCTATTTCTGAAAATTTGTTTTAATTCGTTTCATTATGACAGGAATTCGCTTTCTATAAGAAATCCAATCCTTCCTTTCTGCGAAATAGGAAAAATTTTAAAAACCAGAAAATTCAATATTGGCGATTTTGAAAACATTCCATCCGAAAATTCACGATTAATTCAGTTGATCATTAATTGCCAATCAATCCGGATCGTAAATATTTATCTACAGAGTATAATTCTATTTTGAAGCATGTAAATAATATAGTGCCATATCAAAAATTAAGCGCTATTTGCATCCAAAGGAATACAAAGTGTTAAAACAGAATTCTTTTTATTGATTATCAATAAATACTTCCCTCTTATTCAATTACCGATTTCTGGATGAAATATTTCAGACGAAAAAGAAGGGAAAATTTAAGAAATCCAGCACTAAAAACAAATTATTCAAAACGCATGCTAAATCGTAATAAATGCAACTGTTGTTAGAAGTTACAATTGGATGCACTACAATATCAATTCTATTTGCCAATCTGTTGTATTATTTTCAACGAAGACTGGATTTTCTAACCGTAATGTTAAAAAATAAATATTCATTTTGACTCCAAACTTATAAAATGCTTTTAGTCAGAAACCTCTCAAAATAGTTAACTTTTTCTCATATATCTCAATTAAATTAACATAAAGTAAAGAAACACAAGCAGTCCTTTAATTTACAGTCATTGCCAGGCTCCCTATCGATAACAAAACCCGGAACATGACTCATCAAACCTCTTAATGTAGAGGGCGTGGTTCCTTTTACATTGCGAACATCCGACTGCAGGATTCCGGTGACCATAAAGAAGCATATAAGATGTTACGATCAATGAATTAATTTATATCTTTCTACATTTTTAAAAACCAAAACATATAACTAACGTATAATAAATATTAATTACAAACATTAAAACTCTTCTAAATTAAATGTCTTCAAACACATAAAACCGGAAGCCCAAGATTCATTTTTCATCATATCGCTTTGTACGAAAAAAATATTGCTGGGCCTTCGGATTCTCTTTCAATTATGTAATCATCTGAAGTTAATCATATTTTATTCTTCGGCATATGAAAAGAAAAAGTAAAAATGTTTACGCACAAAAAAAAAAATCTTAATTAAAAACTCTTGAATTACACCGGATAACAATTTTTTTGAAGGAGGAAAAGGATTTTTGAATACCGGTATTTATAAGATTTAAGCATTTTTAAAATTCAGAGAAAATTAATGGAAACAGGTATTTATGACGCAGATAATCAAGGGAATGATACAGAAAAAACTTTTAGGGAAATTAGATTCTATTTTACATACAAGTTAATACCTTTTATTTTGGAACACCAATACAAACATTTTTTTTTTAATCAAGGAGCATTTTTGTAAAGCTCTTTTTTTGCTCAATCCCGTTCAAAAATTAAAATGAGACTTCTGGGTTCTAAGACAATACATATTCGCGTTGCATTTTTAAATTGTATATCTGAATCTGATACTGTAAAAAGAACAAATACTTCGATTTCATTTAAGCTTAAAACTGAGATGAAATAAAATTAGGAATTTACAATATCCATACTTTGTAACGAAATATCGATTCTCGTATAATTTGATGCAAGAGTTATGTATTATTAGAATTACTTGACAACCTGTTGGTAGTTAATACCAAAATTGGAGTTTTTTTTAAATAATCATTTAATAATGGACTATCCATTTCTTCTCTTTTGTATATAACTTTTTTTTTCGGAAAGTCTGCATAAAACGAAAATACAGAATATCATTGATCTTTTTAAAAAACGATTATGGAATGTGCCTATATTCAAAGTTAAAAAGAATGAAAACAAGTACGCCTTCACTAATTACAATCATAAAAAAGTAAGTAATATAGCAAATAAAGCTCCTAAAAACAAAAAAATTTAATTAACCGGAACTTTGAGTTTGCAATTAATAAGAGATTCATTTTAAGGAATCGGTAAGTTTTTAGCAAGAAAACCTCATGAAATGCTATTCCTCTCATTTTCGGAGTATCGCCTCTTGATAACCAAAAAAACAGCGAAACATGCAATAAGGAAGTGACTTCTTTTAACGCGTATAAAAACGAGAAATGGAAAAAAAATTTCGTTGCAATATTTTAGAAGATAACGCGCCAAATATAGCACATTCTAATCTACATCTACAATTGCATCCAATTTTTAAAGAAAGAACTCTATTGCCTTCTTTTATGTATTTTAGGAGGGGGATTACCTTTTAACAAAAATAAACATTTTTTTTCCCCTCGCAGCATGCAAACTTGAATATAAAAAGTCTGCCGTGATCATCCTAAAGCCAAGCGTTCAGGCGACAGTTATTATTCGATAACACAGTTAAATACAAAATGTAAAGATAATTTGGAGGGGATAACATAATTTTCAACAATCCCCACACATACGCAGTTATTAAAGGCAAAATCGTTACACTGAAGGTGCTGTGAGTCCAGTCACCTATATTAGAAAGTGCCATCGTTGACGATAAAGCAATCCGCCATTTTGAATGGCGCCTGTTTTTGCGATCTTGGCGAGTTGCGGTAACACAAATGCATATTTTCTACCGAAGGTTGAGCATAAGCACTTCTAATAATACGAAATCTACCTAAGAGTTTGTTTGGATTTAATTCATGTTAGGTTTATCTCTGCTCTACCTGACATGACGCTGTCGACTGATTCTAATCAAATAATTCTAAATAATTTTTATCAACCCTATGAGTGCCGTACAATTTTTATCAGTCTCAAAAATTATCTTTCATTCATGACTTACATTTTTCGATTCTTAGTTCTCAATGTTGTAATGAAGTTTTACTAGCCTTTGATGCTCTGATCAAATTAATGTTTTTCTTTAATTTCCAATACGGAAATCCGAATTTTTTTAATTAATTTCAAGCTATTGAGCTCAATGTTCTACTCTTTGGTATAAGTAATTTTTATTTCTTGTTACCAAATTGCATAATCATATATAATTAAAACTAATGACTAACAAAACTAGCACTGCAATTTATACCACATTTAGCCATGGTACAGGAAATTTTAAATAAAACTTTTGCTTGCCATTTAAATATTAATCAGACATGAATTAATTCAAAATCTAACTTTAACATATCTTTTGTTGAGAATAAGTTCAAACTATATTGAAGAAGAGATTGCTACTACTAAAAATACTAGTCATAAAAACAAATCTCAATATGGTCAACATCTTTTTTTTTTCCCCAATGTATGTTGTTGTTTTTTTTACTTTTCTTATATAGAATAAAGATTTATATCTATATCTACTATCTATTCTATCTATATCTACTAAAGAATATCTTTTTAAAACAAATAAAAAATATCTTTAAAAAATATTAAAAAATCTCATTTCTGAAAACTTTAAACCTAAATTAATTTTTCAAAAACAGATTTAGTGAATCTCCCTATTTTGTGTGTTCATTTTAAATTTGGGGAAGATTGATTTTAAGCTACATTTTACAAACATTACAATTACATTTTCAGTTACATTACAAAATTTCTTTGCATTATTAAATAATTCTTCTTGAAAATATGATTACTACTGAAATAGTAAATATAAAAGTCACAACTAAATATATTTTTCACATTTCTTATAACAGTATTTACCTTCGAAACTCTTTATTTACGACAGTCTTTCTTTAACTCATTTTCATTAGGAATTTTGCTAAATGTGTTATATTTTTAACGGAAAATGATTCTGTAATCTCCGCTTTCATAAATTCATAAAATAAAAATTCTTTCCACTGAAGTGCGGTGTATCACACCAGAAAAATTGAATTGTGCACACAACGTTTATATTGACATAATTATTGGACCACACCCCACGTTTTTTTTAAATTGAAAATAAAATTTGATGCAGATGGAATCGTAGCTTATTCTTCTTAATAAAAGAGTCTTACTGATCATTTGTTTTTTAAATGAGAATATCATACATAAAAGGAAACAAAAACAAGATACTTACTTGATCAATGCCAATCACCGCCAAGAGTATTAGGAATAATCCAGGTATTCGTAGCATTTTTGAGGAGAGCATTTTTGAAAACTGAATATTACTTTTTCTCAATTTCTAAAATAATAAAAATGTAATGAATTGCGAGGGAGATGTTGCTCCGATGAAAATTTCACATGAATGACGTCAACGTCTGGATGGAGGATTATGCAGATGGGAAGAGCTGGGGAGTTGGGACGTTTCTTCTCCAAAAAGAACGATGACAAAAAAGTAGCTATATCAGAACTTAACACTTGACAAACACGGGATAGATCACACACAGAGGATCAAACGAACATAAACTGTGTATTTTAAGATTTGGTGAAATTATTTGTTAGACTACACCTTCACATCGCCATCGCTAGTCCATTTCTGCGCTGTTACAAGCAGACATTCTACTACAATTCGCAACGCATGACAGCATAAGGTCAGATGACGTCTTTTCGCTGACGCTTCCGATTGGCGGAAAATTTGTATGCCAATAATCACGTCTGGAGACCTTGAAGGAAGCGGTTTCGTTTTTAGTTTTGATTCTTATTAATCAGAAATATTATCACAATCACATTCCAATCATTTTAGAAAAGATAACTGAAAAAAATGATGAGTATTATTTTGATATGAGATTGCTGTTAGAAGTATTCCAATCATAATAATACTCGTAACTCCAATCATAATCATAATTTTACTAAACTTTTTTTTCTTTTGCATCGTCTCATTTTTTTTAAAAAATTAATTAATAAGCTTCAATAAGTGGCAAACAAATGATGAACTTCGTTCAGACTATTTATTTATTTTTTAAGCAGTGAGTAAATTTTTCTGTACATAAGATGGGATTCGAATTTCTATCATAAATATCATCTAATATATAGGTGTTTATAACACACAAAATCAAATAATTTGTTAGGAAAATTACAAACTAGTATAAAGAAATGCAAATGTCTAATAGAAATTTATTTATATTGATCTAAAATAGCATAAATTAATCCACTAAAAAAACAAATAAACGAATGATCATGCAATCGATTGCTCCAAAATTTATCAAAATTAAAAATGTTTATTGTAATGGAAGTACACTTGAACCCCAGATTTTCAGAAATACAAATAGCATTCTCCTAGATTATTTGATGGCGTTAGCCTAAATACTTATTTTGGTAAAGATTACATTTCTTAGAAAATCTTTATAACCCATAATAATAATTGCAATTAATTAATAAATAGTAATTTTGTCCAAAACAGCTATAAAGATATTGCAAGCAGGAATTTTTGCTGCATTTTTTAATTATTTATTTGGCAACATTATTATTCCATTTAATCAAATAAATTTATTTATTTCGGTAACAAGTGCAAGAATTCTTGTTTTAAAATCTCATTGCATGCGTTCACTTACGTAAAATCAATTCATTCAGTATATTTTTTCATGTATAGATTGCTAATTTTGCACTCTTGAAATTTCTTCGCTTTCCTATCTTTGTAATATTTTTAGCAAATCAAGTGCAAATTGAAACATAAAAAGTTGCATATTAAGTGAGTAAATTAAATGA